>NC_056741.1:315937423-316237423 GCF_019279795.1 Protopterus annectens
TTTAAGTTTACTTAAACAGCTGTACAGTGTTCATCGTTTGAATCAATGTTGCAGTTGCCTTAGCTATGTGACTAGACTACCACAGCTTATAATGACTGGCAGAAGGAAGATTGAGGGTCAGGAAACCCCTGGAGGCTGGTTCTAGCAAAGTCTGCTCTAGACTTGGAGAGAGAATCTAGTTTGTAGTGCTTTCTAAAGGTATGTATAAAGGATCAAGTTGTTGCTTCTGGAATTAAAACTAAATGCCAAGAAATGTATAATAGCAACCTTTGGGAAGTCATCCACCCCTGGTAACTATCACACCCCGAAGAGTTGACTCAGCAGTCAGGGACTTTTGGACACGCACAAACAATAATCTAGACTTGGACCATTGCGTGTCTACAGTAGTGACAAAGTCATTGTATGTTGTGCAACTCATAAATAAAGGTTTGGCATTTAGGTCTAAGGAGGTCATTGTTCCACTCTATTTGGCATTCATCAGATCCGTCATTGAGTATAATGCCCCGTTTGGTATATGCCTAACCAGTCACACCCAACAACTGGACCATCCACAGAGGTTCCTGACTAAAAGAATTCAGGACATAAGTAACATGTCTTGTGCAGACTGCCTTGCGGCCCTATCCCAGTATTCTGTCTTCCACATCTGTTGAGGTGAGATCTGCGCCTAGTATACAATGCATTGCCAGAGCCCACACTGAAGGACCTTCTGCATGTCCGCAAAACAAACTGTACCAGAATTACCCATTCTAAAGGCTTAAACCTTGCCTGTTCTATAAATAGGACCTGCTGGAGAGATGAGTATGTATCCCAGAGACTACCCCTTCTCTGGAATAGGCTATCTATCCATGTGAAGCAGAGTTCCTCCCTAACCCAGTTCAAGTGCAACTTGGACAGTTGTGGTGACAGGAAATTTACCCCTCATTTAGCACGTATGTCTCTAGTGGGCACAGTCAGCCAGTTAATGGTTCATCTTCCAGGCCCCTGCTCATAAATGTTTCATCTGCCAGGCCCCTACTTACACTTATCTAGGGTGCCAGAATTTGTCAGAGATTTGGGATGCATGGTTTGGCTAAAAAGGTCCTTGTGGTCATTAGCCTAGTACACACCTGTGAACTTATAGAATCCAATCCTTTTCAAAAATCCACAGAAAAAGCCAAGACCCCCTGGTAGATTGAGCCTTGATCCTGTCTGGAATTTCTTTGTAATGGTGTGTATAGTAAAAGGTAGTAGCATGAGGCAACCATTTGGAAATCCTCAGCTTTGACACAAGTTGTCCCTTTTGTCTTCCCTTCAGAGTAAGTGAACAACTGATCAGAGTTCTTAAACAGTTTAGTTATTTTAAGGCAATATCCGAGTTATCTCTGGGCATCCAAGCTATGGAATATCCTTTCTCCCTTGTTTTTGGATTCTGTAAGGAAGACGGAGATAGATAGCTTGGATGAAAGTACACTCTTGATACCACCTTAGGCATAAATAAGCAGTTAGTTCTTATGAAAACATTATCTCTGTGAAAAATAAGGTTGACCCATGTTAGGGACCTGAAAGTGAGATGATATTGCAGGGCTCAGTGCAATAAGTAGCACTATTTTCTGTTAACAGCCTCAAGTTAGCATGAGAAGCAGGTTCAAATGGAGCAAGACTTAATTTTTCCTAATCAAAATTAAAATCCCTAGGTGGAGCCACCTGCTTTTAGAAGGCTTTGCATGCAAGACCCCTTTGGAAAACATTTTCATATGAGACTGCACTGAAAGTGAAAAAGGGAGATCAGTGGACTGACTTTGAAATGAACCTTGATGGAAGGGTAAGACAGGCTATAGAGGTCAGTAACTCATACAAATAGTGTAGAAACAGAGAAATGTTAGCCCTGAAAGGGTGCTGGTTCATGTTTTGGCATGCTTTTCTTGTAGCAGGTTTTCCAACCTCCTTTAATACCTACTTCACGTTCTTAGAAAATACGTTCCTAAAAAGTGTTAAGATTCTATCAAGCAGACAGTTGCAATTTTTGGGTGTCTGGATGTATCTAACATCCCTTATCGTGTGTGAGTAGATCTGGCTCATAAGGAAGCCTTTGGCTGTTTCTAATTAATGGGAAAACCACTGTTGCCTGGGTCACAAGAGGTTCCCACAATGATATTTGTGCACTCCTTATGAAGCTTCTGAATGACTCTGGATATTAGTGGAGAAGTATGCAGGGTCTTTCTTGTCCAAGAAAAAAAATCTGTTTTCAATGTCTTTTTGTATGGAGCCCTAGAACTAAACTTTGCCAACTGATTCTTATGAGTGGTAGCAAAATGATGTTTGAGGTGTTCACAGCAGCTGGATTAATGCACTGACTGAGTGCAGAATACCTACAGAATAAGATTGTGCTGAAAGTCTATATCCTAGGCTACTATGGCTAATTTACACAGAGTAGGATCTTGCTCCCTGTGGTTTATGTACAGCGTCTCTACGGTGCTGTCAAAATACACTTGTAGCAGTATTTGGGACCGTAGATAATTGATATTGTTAAGAAAAAGTGGGGGGAAACCCCCCAAAAATGTTAGATGAGCTACGAGCATGGTTCAAGTCTTAGTCCAAGTGGGTGTAAACAACTTGGAAGTAACTTCCTGGACTACATGAACAGAAACATGATAAAGCTCTCCAGAATATATGCCCCATGCTAGCATGAACCTAGCATTTTACCTTCATAAAGGGTGATGCCACAATATGAAAAGAAAATCAGTTACTTTTTTAAATGCCTTAGAGTATGGTGTCATTTTAAGGGAATGCAGTATTTGACAGCCTTGGGAGGGATATGGTTAGCAGACCATGCTGCTGCCAGAGATGGTCTGCACCTGTCCCCTCTGGCTTTTGAATATTGGTTAAAACATTGCCCACCCCCATACTACCTTTTTTAGGAATTTGTCAGCTTGATAAATCTACTGACAGCAAAACTAGCCCAGGAAATCCCAGTGTTACTGCTCAGTGCCAAGAGTCTAAACAAGAGACTCCACTCCTTGCAAGCTCTCCTCACTCTGATAATGTAGGCATCTTTGCAGTTACTGAGACGTGGCTTAAAGCCACAGATAGCACTCCCAGCAGTGCAGGGCTACAGTGCATTCCAGACATTTAAACCAACTGTTACACAAGAAGGAACATAAGGTGGCAGTCTCTCTCTTTATATAAAAAGCAAACGCATCTTATGACTGGTACATGAGCATGATACAGAAATGTACTGGAGAACAGTCCCCATTCAACCCATCACCATACTGCTGGACCATTTTAACTACCCCATTTCAAGGACCTCTGATGATCTTCATGTTTTACTGTTGCAGTCATTACATTTGGGTTATCTGCTTGCAGGTAGCCCTTAGCTGGTCTGAATATCAAAGTCTTGAGTCCTGTGTCGGATACTGTCTCTTCTTCCATGATGTCAGGTCGTCAGAGGTATAAAGCATGTAGCCGAAGCCATTACATCAGTCTTTCTTGCCGCGTGGTGCCTGAAGCAGAAGCACTTTGCAAGTGCCTGTCGGCCGACTCCTGAAATTTTTGTTTTCGAGTTTCAGAACCGAAGTCTTCAAAAAAGTTAAGTATCCCTTTGGGGATTCTTTTTCTTGCTTTAAACCGATGTCAGTAAAAGTTAACAATTGTATTACCTGTGGAAAGCAAATACCTCATAAAGATTTTCATTCGTACTGCATTCCTTGCCTAGGCCTAGACCACAATGTCACTCGCTGTCGGTTTTGTGCCTTATTCAGTCCTCGAACTATTCGTCGTCGGTTCATTTTTGCATCAAACTATTTCAGTGCTCTGTTTAATTATCCAGAAATGGCTTCGGTAAGCCATCCGACTGCCGACATTCCGAAAAAAACATAAAGATAAAGACAGAGACAGACCGCATAGGTCCAAAGCTGCCGATGACGCTTCCATTAAGCTAGTCACCAGTTCGCCGGTACTCAGAGAGGCACTTTCGCAGCCCCTGGTATCCGCTACTTCAGATTCGCAGGCCTCTACTGAGACCCATTCGGAGTCTGGTATGCCGCAAGATGCTTCTTTGACTATGGAACCTGCACATGTCTCTACCTTGGATGGGTTCGGAGCCGCTGTGCAGGCACCGGCTTCTGAGGGTGTATTCAGGCCTACTGACTTGCATTTCAAACCGACACCATCTTCTTCTTCAAGGCCTAAAACTCTACCCACGCCTAGAAAACCGATGTCCAAACTGCATGCCCAGGCCCATATGCCTAAAAAAACAAATAAGAATGGCTGAAGACCGTATTACTTTAATTAGGGGAAGCCAGCCTTCACCATCTAAGAGACCTAGAACTGATTTTCCTTCTGATTCTTCTGATTAGGATTCTGAAATTTCTGTTTCTTTTGATTACCAGGATTTGCCCTTATCTACCTATAAGGATTCAGATGCAGAGCACTCCATTCCCTCTGCTTCCCCCAGAAAAATGTTTCTTTTGGTGAAACCTTACATACTCTTAGGAGCATTTCCGCTGGGAAAGCCAAGATTGCTCTGACTCCAAAAAGAGGCTTAGGAAATTCTTACTCCTACCTCATCACAAGCCTTTAGCTATCCCTCCTGTCTTGGACATTTTAGATGATGCCTTCCTGGAATCTAGCCTGGCCCCAGACACTTTACCTCCTGCTCCCAGGAAACCTGACAGGTATTACAGAGTACCTGACTCTCACAAGTTCCTTTCAAGAATCCTACTGCAGACCCAGAGACCATTTCACAAGGACCTAAATGCATTAAGGCTACTACTGCCAGAAACCCTACCCCCTCTGATAGGGATACCAGGGCCTTGGACAGTTGGGGTAAGAAGTTAAACACTTCTACTACTTTGGCCATTAGGGCCTTAAACTGCCAGTTTCATATGTTAAAGTATCAGCAGCATATTATTGGACTACTTAAACAGAAAATTGTTGATTATTGACTGCTGAAAGTAAAGAATTACAGGATTTAATGCATTCTGCTGAACAAGTTGGTAAACATACTTTGCAATGCGGTTTTGACTGTTTAGAAGCATCTTGCAGGGCTGCTGTCACTGGGTCTGTTCTTAGAAGGCATGCTTGGCTTAAGGAGCAAAATTTGTCAGATCATGTTAAAGCTAAATTACTTGGATGCTCCCTTAAACCAAGACCGCCTGTTTGGCAACAAAGCAGAAGTAGTACTTAAAAAGATGGAGGAAAAAGCTAAATCTATGCAAACTGTTAAAGATTTCCTGCAAGTACAGCCTCCGAGATTTAGTAGGCATTGACCTTCTAAGAATTGGTCCTTTCCTGTCTCTTCCAGGCCTTCTCAGTCCAAACCCAGGAACAGCAGACCACCTAGGCTACAGTTTCAAGGTACTCACAGACCTAAGCAGTGGGGGGCTCCCACTTCCAAAGCTGGAAGTAGTAAGACACCCCCCTATGGAAAACTGTCACAATGACTTAACCTTAAACCTTCCAAGCCCTGCTCAACTGACTGCTCCCTTAGGGGTAAGATCGCCCTGCATGCAAAATACTGGGAACTCATTACGCAGGACAAATGAGTTTTAAATATAATTTCCCAAGGATACAGATTCCACTTCCATACCTTACCAACCCCAAACGGTTGGCCAGACCTACCCCCAAATCAGTGGGCAGGGGCTCAACAGCAGGTTCTCTCTCTTCTGAGTGTCAGGGCTATTCAACTTGTCCCAGCAGAAGAAAGGGTACAAGGTTTTTACTCAAGACTTTTCCTGGTATCCAGAAAAGACAGCTCCTGGTGTCCTATCCTGGACCTCTCTACTCTGAACACTTTTTGGTAATCCCAAAATTCAAAATGCTAACTCTTCATCAGCTGCTTCCTATGCTAGGCAACGATGCCTGGTTGGCAAACTTGGACTTAAAGGAAGCTTACCTGCACATTCCAATAAGGGAGTCTTGCAGGAAATACCTACGCTTCATAGCAGGCTACAGGCACTATCAGTTCTCTTCACTTCCCTTTGGCTTATCTACTGCGCCCAGGGTATTCACAAAGTGCCTAGCTCCAGTCATTGCATTTTGCAGGCAAATAAATATTCAAATATACCCATACCTGGACGATTGTCTAATTTAGGCAGAGAGCCAGGACTTGCTACTAAATCATCTGGCATTTGTAAAGAAACTGCTAACCTCAGTGGGGTACACCATAAACGAAAATAAATCTCATCTAGTACCCTGCCAACAAATTGTATTCCTGGGAGCAAGCTTGAACACAACTTCCCAGATGGCTTACCTCATGCCGGAGAAACAAGTTTATTTGACAACCTACTTTAAACTACTGGCCACAAAAGACCCAGCTATCTGCAAGGAAAATCCTGCAAGCCCTGGGGTTCATGGCCTCTTGCATCCTACTAATTCCATATGCAAGACTGCGTATGAGGAAACTACAGTGGTATCTAAAAAGCCTATGGTGTCAACATTCTCTGGACCTAGAATCAATGAATGTTCATTGTTTCACTGTTGCAGTCATTACACTTGGGTTATCCTGCTGGCAGGCTACCCGTAGTCTGCTTGAATTCCAAAGTCCTAGTCCGGCATCGGTTGCTGTCGCCTCTTCCCTGACGTCAGTGTGCCAAGGGTATATAAGATGCAGCTGATGCAATTTTCTTCAGTCTTGCCGTGCAGTGCCCGAAGCAAAAGCAGTTCACAAGTGCCAGTCGGCCAACTCCTGAGATTTTCAAATCGAATTTCAGATCCAAAGTCTTCAATAAAGCTAAGTACCCCATTGGGGAAACTTTTTTCTTCCTCCAGACCGATGTCAGAAAAAGTTAACAATTGCATTTCTTGTGGGAAGCAAATACCTCATAAGGATTTTCATTCTTACTGTATTCATTGCCTAGGCCCTGACCACGACATTGCTAGCTGTCAGTTTTGTGCTAGATTTAACCAATGCACTATTAAGCATCAGTACAATTTTGCCTTTCATTACTTTGGCCGAAGGTTTAATTATATAATGCCATCGGAACAGCTGACAACCAGTGTTTATAAAAAGCACAAGGAAAAGGACAGGCATCCGAGGTCCAAAACCAACGAGGTCTCCGCTAGGCCAGTCGCCGGTTCTCAGTGAGGCGCTTTCGCAGCCCCTGACGCCCGCTACCTCAGAGCCTCAGGCCGCTACCGACTCCCACGTGGAGACAGCTAGGCCTCTGGATACTCAAGGTATTGGACACTCAGAAACTATTCCCTCAGATGGGTCCAGAGCCGCTGAGCAGGCATCGGCTTCTGAGGGTGTTTTCAGGCCTACACAGTTGTATGTTAAGCCAACCTCAGCTTCCAAGACAAAGACTAAAACAGCTTTAAAGACAAAGAAACAAGTACAGCATTCTCCTGGACAGACTTCCATGCCTAAAAAACAGAGGCCGAAGACCTAATTACTTTGATTAGGGGTTCCCATCCCCCTCCTGATAAGAGGCCTAGGCAAGACACACAATATGACTCCTCTGATCAGGTTTCCATTTCCTCTGACTCCTTTTCAGAACAGGAATACTCTCTGCCTCCCTATGAGGATTCTGATGCTGAAGAATCTATCCCTTCAGCTTCTCCTCCAGAGGATTATTCTTTTGGGGGAACTGCATACTATGAGGGAGCATTTCCACTGGGAGAGCCAGGATTACTCAGAAACAAAGAAAAGACTCAGAGACTTTCTTCTACTTCCCCACCTTAGACCTCTTGCTATTCCACCTGTTTTAGACATTGTAGATGTATTCTCAGAGTCTTGCCTGTCTCCTGACTCTGTCTCCTGCACCTGTTAAGCTAGACAGATACTACAGGGTTCCAGACTCTCACATATTTCTTTATAAAAACCCAGCTGCTGACCCAGAAACAATATCTCAGGGTCCCAAAGGGGTCATGGCCTCTACAGCAAAAAACCCTGTTCCCTCGGATAGGGATTCTAGGTCACTGGACAGATGGGGGAAAAAAGTTTACACTTCTTTTACCTTGGCTGTAAGGGCTTTAATTTGTCAGTTTCATATGCTTAAATATCAGCAATACTTAATGTCACTGCTAAAGCAGAAAATGTTGACAAATTCTGAATGTTCTGAAAACAAGGAAATGCAGGATGTTATGTGGTCCTATCTCGCCTACATTCATTACTGATGGGTTCAGCCGACTATTTTCTAGCACGAAGTCTCTAATTGGCTGGGCAAACCGGTATCCCAGGATGCACCTCTCCCCAACCCCCAGATCTCGTTTGCCGCTCGTTGAGTTAGGACGTGGTCTCGAGCTTGGCTGTGGCTAAGTACACTTTTACTAAACTTTCTAAAGTTTTGTACTTCTCTTTTATACAAAAAAAGCTATTCTCATAGCTATATTGTGTTTTGTGTATGTTTGAGCCTGTTCGGTTAGTTTTTTGGAGAGTGTGTGTGGTATCCCTTGTGTTTGGTGGGCTAGGCCCATTTAATTTAGAGGAACCTAGTCCTCTCCTTCGCATTCTTTTTATAGTGTGTTCTGTTGTCGGTTTCTTTCCTAGGGAACGTTTGAATTAGAGTTCCTATGTCCAGTAGTGTTTTCCGCCTTCCTCCTCCTGTTGTTGAGTGTTTGGATATTGTTGGACATGTCGAAAGGGCAAAAGGAGCATAAACCCTCCGGGTTTAAAAAATGCTCTAAATGTCCTTATAAAATGTCTATTACAGATGGGCATGCCATCTGTGTTTATTGCCTTGGTGCGATTCATTTACAAGAATCATGCAGTGTCTGCCATTCCTTCAGCACTAGGGTGCTGCAGCAAAGGAAAAATAAACTGATTTTGAAGGGCCTAGTCAAGCACGCTTTTGAAGAGGATCTAGAGTCTGCTTCTTCTACTGGCAAGTCTAAATCTACCAGAATTAAGACAAGATCTCCGGCTCCATCTAGTTCTTCGGAGCCCCCGGAGAAGATTTTGAAAATAGTTACTACCTCCTCAGCTCCTTTGGCTTCGGAGCTGCAGGACAAGTGCTCTGTTTTGGATAACTGCCTCCTCGGCTCCGTTGTCCTCGGGGCCGCAGGAGGTATCTGTGGTACTGGAGTTGACCTCGGCTCCGATCATTTTGGAGCCAATTCGGATCCGGTCACCCAATGTTAGACAGGAGTCCATAGGTAGGAGATCCTCATCTCCCTCAGTTTCCTCCAAATCCTCGAGGTTTTCTGATTTGGACGTGGATAGGGTGGTCCAGAGGCTCCTTCAGTCGCCAGTGTTAGCCGAATTGTTTTCGGCTCCGGAGCCTACCCCATTGTCGGTACCAATGATTCCTCCTCCGAGCACCTCTGTGTTGGAGTGTTTGGTGCCGAGTGATGTCCTTGCGCCGGCTCCGATACCCCTGGCGTGTTTATCGGAGCCGTCATCGGCTCCAACCATTTCAGTTCTGTCATCTGCTTTCGGCACTCTGGTTTCCTCGGTCGGGCCCGAGGGGGATGCATCGGGACTTCTGTCGGCCCGAGTCTCCCTCTCGGTGCTTCGGCTAGGGTGACACCAACTCCGGTTGTGGTCTTGGAGACAGGTCAGTCCTCGGATTCAGGGCGGCCCGCATTCGAGGCTATGAGGAGCGCACTGGCCAGGTCATCAGTGACATCACTTGGATCAGTCACTCCGACCCCATACACCCCGGCTAGAGCCTCTGACACCCCCCTATCTGTGGACACCCCCATGAGTTGTCCCCAACTTTCTGAGGGCCCCTCAGAGTCTGTGCCTGAGGAGCCTCCCAGGAAGAAGTTGTGCAAGAGGAAGCACATAGACTCCCAAGACGAGTCCATCACCTCGGATACCAACCTCGAAGATGCAGAGGGGTCCCCCAAGTCATCCTCCGATGATGTCTCTTTCTCCGACATCCTGGAGATATTGAGGCAGAGAGGCGACTGCCCTTCCAAGCCCCCCTCTGAGGAGAAGTCGGTATTCCTCAAGGCCTTCGGAGCTCAACCTTCCGCCTCCTGGGTGTCTCCACCCTTCGATGAACTCTTGGACCTGATTTGTCGAAGGGTGTGGGAGCACCCTGATTCCGTGGAACCGGTGCCCAGTCTGAATGAGTTCCAGTCTGCTCCCCCAGGGAAAGAGTTCTTGATGAAAGGGGTCCCTGTAGATGCCATGGTGGTGGTGTCAGCCACTCAGCAGGAAGTTGCAGAGGCTTCTTCTTCCGTCCATCCTCCTAACAAGGAGTCCAGGAGTATGGATCGGTATGGGAAGCGTACCCTGTCTTCAGCGACCTTTACACTGCGGTCATTGAATTACCTTTGTCACTTTACTCGGCTCCAGAGGGATCTCCTCAAAGAGTTGGGAGATACCTTAACAAGGTAACATGCCTGAGGCAGTAGGCAGACTGTTAACGTCCAGTTGTCTACCCTTGGTTCCATTGTCAACTCGTCCATGAGGCTCATATCTTATGCAGCCGAAGGGGCGAGTAGGGCAGCTGGTTCAGGTTTGGCTCTTAGGAGGCAAGCCTGGGTGCACCTATGTCACTTCGCGGAGGCCTTCAAGTCTTCCTTCACTGATGCCCCCTTCGATGGGTCCTCTCTTTTCGGACCCAAAGTGAAAGACACTCTCACCAGATGTGAGCAAGAGGGTAAGACTTTATCTGCTGTTGGGGCCTGTTTTTCTCTTCCCTCTAGGCCTTATCCCAAGGCTCAGAGAGGAGGGAAAATGTGGTTCAAGAAGTCACAAAAGTCTTTCCCCGCCACTCATGGTGAGCCCCCTTTCAGAGGCAGAGGAGGGGGGAATTATTCTGGAAGGCGCAGTCCTAGGGGCAGAGGAGGCCCCCGCAATTGATCTTCCTATCAGCATCCCTGAGGGATCGCCCGACTGTGCTATTCCGGAGCCAGTCGGGGGCTGTTTTTCGAGGCATCGTTAAGCCTGGGAGAGCATCACTCAGGATTGACGGGTGCTTCGAATAATTACCGGAGGTTACACCATTCCCTTTGCTTCACCCCCTCCCCTAATCAAAAAAATCCTGGACGGTTCCGCCCAGTCAAAGGGATCAAGCAGCACTAGAGATATCAAAGCTGCTAAGAAAAGGAGTCATCCAACTGGTTCCCTCAGACCAGATCGGATCAGGAACTTAATCAAGACTCTTTTTGGTGCCAAAAAAAACAGGGGACCCGAGACCCATTCTGGATCTCAGCCGATTGAATCACTACATCCTGAAGTCCAAATTCCGAATGGTCACTCTTCAATCCATCTTCCCATTGCTGGAAGAGGGAGTATGGATGTGCTCCATCGACCTCAAGGATGCCTGTTACCACGTCAAGATAAACAAGGCATCCAGGAATCATTTACGCTTCCGGCTGGGAGCCAGTCATTTCCAGTTTCAAGCCCTGCCCTTTGGTCTCACCACAGCCCCCCAGGGTGTTTACCAAGTGTTTGGCAGTGGTAACAGCTCACCTGAGACGTCTAGGATTCCAGGTGTTTCCTTACCTGGAAGATTGGCTCCTTACCGCCCCCACCAGGCATCTCCTCATTCAAGCCAGGGAGGCTACCATAACCCTTTGCCAAAGGCTAGGAATTACATTAAACTGGGAAAAATCTGCCTTGCTGCCCTCACAGCGTGTTGTATTTATAGGCACAGAGCTAGACTCTGTTCAAATGAGGGCCTTTCTACCTCTAGAAAGGATAACAGTGTTGCAATCTCAAGTCCAAGCTTTGATGCCCCACAAGAAGGTCCAAGCCAGGTTAGTTCTTCAGCTATTGGGATCCATGGTGGCGACCATCATGGTAGTGCCCTTAGCCAGGCTACACATGCGGATCCTCCAGTGGCTCCTTTCAGTCCAGTGGTCCTTTCAAAAATTCCCTCTCTCTCATCCAATTCTCCTCACGGAACAATGCAGACAGGATCTCCATTGGTGGCTATGTTCCTGCAAGCTGGACAAGGGGAGGAATCTAGTTCATTTGTCTCCTGCTGCCACAGTGACCACGAACGCTTCCCAGATAGGGTGGGGGGGCATTATCTGGGCAGAACGGTCCAAGGCACGTAGTAGGATCACGAGGTACATTTACACATCAATGTCCTAGAGATGAGAGCAGTGCTATTAGCGTTGCAAGCACTCCAGAGCTCTCTTCCCCGGGGAATGATTGCTATTCACTCGGACAGCATGTCAGTTGTGTGGTACCTGAACAAGCAAGGAGGAACCAAGTCTTACCCCCTTTGCAGAGAAGCCATGAGAGTGTAGAATTGGGCAGTGTCTTCCCAACGGTTTCTAGTAGCAACGCACATTCCGGGAAAATCCAACGTGATAGCAGACAGGCTAAGCAGAGCTATTCTGATGCCCTATGAGTGGTCTCTGAACAACTGAGTTGCGACTCGGATATTCAGCAGGTGGGGTCAGCCTTGCTGCTATCTCTTTGCCAGTCCTCTCAATGCCAAATGCAGCAACTACTTCGCCCTGATCCCCCCACAGGGGGAGTCACCCAGGGACGCATTAGTCCACGGTTGGCCTCCCGGTCTGCTTTATGCCTTTCCTCCGTTTCCTCTGTTACCAAGAGTGATTCAGAAAGCCATTTACTTGGGAAGCAAGATGATTCTAATTGCTCCACACTGGCCCCGCCAAGTCTGGTTCCCCTTCCTTCAGCGGTACACAGTGGATGGTCCTTGGACTCTGGATCCAGTGCCAGACCTATTGACTCACATGTCGGGACAGTTCCATCCCTCCCTACAGTCCCTCAGGTTGACAGCCTGGCTGCTCCACTTCCATCATTAGTTAGACTACATTCCCTTTCGCCTGAGGTGGTGCATATCCTATCATCGTCTCACAAGTCCTCCACCAGAAGAATTTACTCCAGCAAATGGAAGAGATTTTCCACCTGGGCTCAGGCCCAAGGCCTGGACCCCTTCACAGCCCCTATATCGGCAGTCTTAGACTTTTTAGCTATGCTCTTCCGACAGGGCTCCTCTCCCTCGACCATTAAGGTGCAGCTGGCGGCCATTTCTAACTTCCATGTATCCTACGAGCCCGTTCTTATGGGCCATAAACTTTGCAAATCCTTTTTGAAAGGAGCCTGGTTACTTCGCCCTCCTGTGTCAGAACCCATTATGCCATGGGATTTAAATCTGGTGTTGCAAGCCATCACTTCTCCGCCCTTTGAGCCGGCTGCCACTTGCGAACTAAAATTCTTATCCTGGAAGATGGCGTTCTTGGTGGCCACTTCGGCTAGAAGAGTATCAGAACTTCAAGCGTTGTCCATTAAGCCCCCGTATTTGATCTTCCATAAGGGCAGGGTATCCTTGAGACTTAATCTGTCCTTCCTCCCTAAGGTGTCTTCCACGTTTAACCTCCATCAATTCATTGAGTTACCTGTGTTTTTTCCAAACTTCTCCAACAAAGCAGAGTTCAAATTTCGTCAATTGGATGTGCATAGACAACTGAGATTCTATTTACACAGGACGAAACATGTAAGAAAATCGGATCAATTGTTTGTGTCCTTCTCAGAGAATAAAACGGGTGGCCCTGTTTCCAAGTGCACAATTTCTAAGTGGATTAAGGATTGCATTTCATTTATTTACTCATCAGCAGGTAGAAATTTACCATTCCCAGTTAAGGCTCATTCCACCAGGGCAGTCTCGACTTCGATAGCGTATCATACCAGGCTTGCCTTGGACGACATTTGTGCAGTGGCCACCTGGGCTTCTCATCATACCTTTATCTCTCATTACAAGCTGGACATGACATCTAGAGGCCAGGCTTCCTTTGGTTCCATGGTTCTCAGGAGTATTTTCCTATGAGCCTCCCGGGTTAGAGGTTCTAGGGACGCTGTCCCATCACTAATGAATGTAGGCGAGATAGGACCACATAACATCAGTTAGTTATGTACTCACCTTAACGATCGATGTATGTGGTCCATCTCGCCTACATTCTTATGTACCGTCCCACCTGCCCCCTTCCTGAAGGATTTGGAGGAAAATTGCTCTCAGACCCTTCAAAATTGTTTTTTATTCCTTTTTCCTGGTGGGTGATATTCCTCTTAGTGAGGTTTGTGTATGTGGAGTGATTGCGATGTATGCAAACAAGATCTGGGGGTTGGGGAGAGGTGCATCCTGGGATACCGGTTAGCCCAGCCAATTAGAGACTTTGTGCCAGAAAATAGTCGGCAGAGTCAGAGCCGATTCTCTGCTCTGAACCCATCAGTAATGAATGTAGGCGAGATGGACCACATACATCGATCGTTATGGTGAGTACATAACTAACTGATTTATTGCATGCAGCTGAACAAGTGGGAAAGCATACTTTGCAATGTGGTTTTGATTCACTTGAGGCCTCTTGTAGGGCCGCTGTTACAGGTTCTGTTATTAGAAGGCATGCTTGGTTAAAAGAACAGAATCTGCCTGATCATGTTAAAGCAAAATTATTGGATGCTCCATTACAGCATGATATTTTGTTTGGTGTTAAGGCAGAAGAAGTGTTGAAGAAAATGGAGGATAAAGCGAAATCTATGCAGACAGTAAAGGATTTCTTACAGGTACAACCTCCCAGATTTAGCAGGAGCTGGCCTTCTAAGAATTGGTCCTTTCCAGTGTCAGACAGACCATAAAGAGGCAGATACAGACACCCTAGAGGCAGACAACAACCCCAGGGTTCATACAGACCCAAACAATGGGGTGCTACTACCTCCAAAAGTGGAGAAGACAAATCACAACCATATAGGAAACAGTCCCAATGACTTTCCTCTGCCAATGCCAAGCAATTATCTTTTGGCAGCACCCCTAGGGGGAAAGCTAGCACTTTCACAAAATTGGCATATAATCACTCAGGACAAATGGGTATTAAACAGTCTCTCAGGGCTACAGGTTCCACTTTCACACCCTTCCAAAGGCAAAAGGTATGCCAGACCTGCCACATAATCAATGGGCAGAGGCACAAAAACAAGTTTCATCTCTCATGGACATGAGGGCTATTCAACCAGTACCACAGCAAGAGCAGGGACAAGGATTTTACTCAAGACTTTTCTTAGTACCCAGAAAGGACAAAGCTTGGAGACCAATTCTGGACCTGTCTATTCTAAACACTTTTTTGGACGTTCCAAAATTCAAAATGTTGACTCTGCAGCAGCTTCTGCCCATGCTGGGCAAGAAGGCTTGGCTTGTAACGTTGGACCTCAAAGAGGTATACCTGCATGTCCCAATCAGACAATGTTGCAGAAGATACCTCAGATTCATAGCTGGTTCAATGCACTACCAATTCTCTGCACTGCCCTTTGGCTTATCTACTGCGCCCAGGGTCTTCACAAAATGCCTGGCACCAGTAATTGCTTTTTGCAGACAGAGGAATTCAAATATATACCTACTTGGACGACTGCCTTATTCAAGTAGAGAACAAAGACATTCTACTAAAGCATCTGGCATTTGTAAAAAGATTACTAGTTTGCCTAGGTTACACAGTAAACGAAAAGAAATCAAAACTAGTACCCTCTCGAGAGATAATATTCCTGGGTGCAAGTTTAAATACAACTGCCCAGATGGCTTATCTCACGCCAGACAAACAAAGGCAACTGACTTCATACTTCAAAAGCATGGCAACATAGACCCAGTTATCTGCAAGAAAAATTCTGCAGGCTTTGGGCTTCATGGCATCCTGCATTCTGCTGATTCCATATGCAAGACTGCATATGAGGAAGCTACAGTGGTACCTAAAAAGTGTTTGGACGCAACATTGACACAGCCTGGAAACAATAATTACTCTCATTCCCTGCTTGCAACAGGTGTTTCGATGGTGGGCACAGGCCTGTCAACACAACAAGGGACAGCCATTCACCTTACCGCCAGGCAGGCAAACATCAGATTATGCCTGGGGGTCCCACATGGCAGGAAAATGTATTCAGGGCACATGGCCCGCAAGCCAAATGCATTTTCATATCAATCAAAAAGAGATGCTAGCTGTACTGAATGCCCTGACAGCATTCAAGGAATTACTCCATCCAGGACAACTGCTGATAAAAACGGACAATACTACAGTCATGTGGTACATAAACAAGCAAGGAGGCACTCATTCAGATCCCCTCTGCAGACAAGCCATGATGTTGTGGAACACAGCATTGACTTATCAAGTGCACTTGCAAGCACAATTCCTGCCAGGAAAAACAAATACTCTGGTAGATGACCTAAGCAGAAACCTCATGGACCCTCACGAGTGGAAACTAGATCCACAAGTCTTCAGCATGATAACAAGGAAATGGGGATGCCCAGACATCTATTTGCCTCCCCTCACAACTGCCAACTACAGAGATTCTGCTCAAGGACTTACCATGAACAAACATGGAAAGTGGATGCTCTATCATTCAGCTGGAAAACCCTTACAGTTTATGCCTTTCCTCCTCTGCCTCTCCTCCCCAAGGTACTTCTAAAGGTCAGACTATAGAAGCCAAAAATGATTCGGATTGCCCCAGATTGGCCACGCCAGCACTGGTACCCAATCCTAAAGAGCTTGTCTCAGCACCCAGCCTGGACGTTACCTCAAATTCCTCATCTACAGACCCAACAAAACAATCAGATCCTACACAGCCAACTCAGAACACTAAATCTGGCTGCATGGCAGATATTATAACCATTCAGGACACACCTCTCTCTAAAGCAGTTATGGATGTTATTTTGGAGGCCAGGAGGCCCAGCACCAGAAAATCTTATGCAGAAAAATGGAAGAGATTCTGTGCTTGGAACCCGGCACAAGGAATTGACACACTTGTACCAAATATTCCTCAGATTTTACAATACCTAACTGAGATGCTGGACAAAGGCCTATCCTTCTCATCAATTAAGATCCATGCTTCTGCCATTTCAGCTCACTACAATACGGACCCACCTATTTTTTCGCATCCACTGCTGAGACAGTACCTCAGAGGAGCCAAAAGCGTAAGACCTCCAAGGAGAGCACCTATACCTACATGGGACCTCAATTTTGTCTTGGAAAAGCTCACACTGCCTCCTTTTGAGCCAGCCAATACAGCCGACATAAAATTCTTATCATGGAAAGCAGCTCTGCTCCTAGCAATAACTTCAGCAAGAAGAGTCTCAGAGGTTACAGGCATTAATGGCTGTGGAACCTTTTATTATTTTCCATCCGGACAGGGTTTCTCTAAGGACAAACCCAACATTTATGCCTAAGGTGGTGTCCAGTGTGGCTCTTAACCAAACTGTTCACTTGCCTACCTTTTATCCAAACCCACAGAATAAGGGGGAGAGACTTCTGCATTCTTTGGACATACACAGACAGCTATGCTTCTACTTGGACAAAACTAAAGCTTTCAGAAAGACTGAGCAACTTTTAGTGGCATATGCTGCAGGATCACAAGGAAAGGCTATTTCAAAGCAGACTATTTCAAAGTGGATAGGTCACTGCATTTGTTTCTGCTATTCACAACATGGCAAAACACTGCATAAGGTTATTAGGTCACATTCTACCAGAGCAGCAGCCACTTAAGCAGCCTTCCTCAGAGGAGTACCAACCAAGGATATTTTGGAGGCTGCAACTTGGACTTCGGTGCACACTTTTACAAAGCACTACCACTTACCTCTTTACTCTAAATCCAGAGCAGGCTTTGCCACTGCAGGTCTGCAGGGCCTCATAGCCACTCCTAATTCTATTTAGGCCCAGCCACCCAACTTCAGCTTTGGGATTCAACCCAAGTGTAATGACTGCAATATTGAAACACGATGAACGTAGTACAGTTGTGTACCTACCATAAATGTAGATGTTCGCGTGTATTCACTGTTGCAGTCCATGTTACCCTCCCTCCATCCCCCATTTTATTGCTGGGACTTATCTGTACTTCTCTATTCTATACAACCTATGTGGTGTATTTGCTTGTAGATGAAGGTAATGTTTTTGTTATTGCATGCTTTTTTATAAGCAAAATTTTTAGCCTACCCTTTTGGGGGCACCTGACATCTGGGGCAAGAAAAACAGAAGAAAATGGCGTCTGCTGCATCTTGCATACCCCTGGTACACTGACGTCAGGGAAGAGGCAACAGCAACCGACGCCGGACCAGGACTTTGGAATTCAGGCCGACTACGGGTAGCCTGTTAGCAGGATAACCCAAGTGTAATGACTGCAACAGTGAATACACTCGAACATCTACATTTATGGTAGGTACACAACTGTACTTTCGTGTCATTCCTTATACAAAGACAGAGTCCCTTTGGTGGGCAGAGGCCTGCTGCCACAGCAAGGGACTGCCATTCACTCTACCCCCCGCCGCCCAAATCCTAACAGCAGACTCATCAGACTATGCATGGGGAGCTCACTTGGCAGGACAGTGCATTCAGGGCAAATGGAACCAGAGTCAAATGCACCTGTATATCAGTCAAAAAGAAATGTTAGCTGTACAGAATTCTCTGACAGCCTTGAAGGACCACATTCTGCCAAGGCAGATGTCCTTCATAGATGCATCTGCAGATCTCTGTTGGCTAAATCAAAGCATCCATTTTTCCTCAGTCTTTTCTGTCAGCGTGGCGAAGCGAAGCTGTTCGCAAAGTGCGGTCGGTCGGATCGGAAGTTACTTCTACGAATACTGCGCCGAAGGAAACCGAAAAAAAAGCTGGAACCTATTCTTTCAACTGATTCCCCTGCCCAACTGTTGCCTATCTTGACTTTCGCTTTACCCACTACGTTGGTTGGTTGACTTATTGACCATCCCCCCCTTGTCTCTACCCCCCTCCGGCGCGTGTGCTGCTGCTCTCCCTCAGTGTGTGCCAAGGCCCCCTCGCCCAGGGCTAAAGCAGCCAAGACTACTAAAACAGCACTGGGGTAACAGGCACAGACACAGCCACTGCCACACCACTAGCACAACCACAGTGATTTATCCTTAATCCCTAATCACCAGGGAACAAGGAACAAATAGCAGCTCCTCTAGAAGAAAGTTAAATTTTATTTTCTACATAACAATAACACATACAAAAGCAAAAACCATAGATCAAGATCAAGGTTTCCGGGGTTCACTTTCCACTACACTTACAAGAGTCAAAAGAAGAAATCAAATCAAAAATCAAAAAAAAAACGAGCTCTCTCCAGATAATGGGAGTTAGAAACATGAGAGCTGTGGAAAAGAACAACACAACAGAACAAAAAGGGGGGGTTCAGACTATTCCTAGTTCCAAGAAGGAAAAAGTTGGAGACCAATTCTTAAATACACATCATTGTGTCCCAAAATTCAAAATGCTGTCATTTACTTGCTACAAGGACTGGGATACACATCAATTTTACAAAGTCAAGGCTGATACCATCCCAAACAAGGACATTCCTGGGCGGCGGAATTGGACTCATGCATAATCTTGGTCCCATTTGCCAGACTACATATGACAGTGGTACCTAAAGAATTTATGGTCCCAGCACAGACACAGTCTAGAAACAGAAATTCCACTAATTCCATGCTTAAAACAGGAGTTCCTATGGTGGGCTCAGGCATGCCAGTCAAACCCAGGCCTACCCTGCAGATGTCAACCAAGCCAGATCATCACAACCAGACCTAGGATGGGGGCCCACATGCTGGACAAACGCAAAGGATTGTGGACACAGGATCAACTCCATCTGCACATCAATTTAAAAGAAATGCTGGCAGTAAAACTGGCAATCCAAAAGTTCAAACCATTTCGGACAGACAACACCACAGTCATGTGGTACATCAACAAACAGGGAGGCACTCATTTATGCAGAATGACTTTGGAGCTGTGGACCCTGGCACTCAGCTACAACATTCAGTTACAGGCAATATTTGTACGGGAAAAGACAATACTCTAGCAGACATATTAAGCAGAACCACCGGACATCTTCAAGACCATCTCAAAAATGCCACAGGTAGACCTATTCGCATCACCTCTCAATCACCAGCTCAAAAATTCTGGACATTCCACCCACTAGCATGGAAGGTGGACTCACTCTCCTTCAACTGGAACAGCATAGCATTCCCAGCTAACAGCATATGCATTCCCACCTCTTCCTTTGATACACAAGGTACTACTAAAAATCAAGGAAGAACGCCCAAGATAATCCTGATAGCTCCAAACTGGCCAAGACAACACTGGTACCCACTACTGAAGAGCATGTCTCGAACAATATGTGCAAACCCTGATGCCTTTGATGTTAACTCAGAACAACTACAGCATCATACATCCAACCTAAAAAACGCTGCAACTGACTGCATGGAACATCACATAGCAGCAGAACTTTCCCAAAGAGTTAAAGACATTATTCTTGAAGGAACTATGCTGGAAAATGGAAAAGGTTTGTCATTTGGAGTGGAGAGAGGAAAAGATGTGTCAAACATAGATATACCTAACATTCTGGGTAACTTCTTCATTCAGGCCTGTCCTACTCCTCCATCAAGATACATGCATCAGCTATTTCAGCAGAATACAGCTTTGATCCACCTGTTTTCTGCTCAGGCAGTTCCTCAGAGGAATCAAGAATGAAACCACCATTACCAGCTTGGGATTTAAACTTTGTGAAAAAAAGACACTTATCACCCTTTGAACCAGCAGCAACAGCAGACCTACAACACCTGTCATGACTTCAGCAAGGAGGGTT
Organism: Protopterus annectens; assembly: GCF_019279795.1. NCBI lineage: Eukaryota > Metazoa > Chordata > Ceratodontiformes > Protopteridae > Protopterus > Protopterus annectens. Next base: position 315,957,894 of record NC_056741.1, read on the forward strand.
TCAGAATTACAGGCCTTAATGGCAGTGCAACCCTTCCTAATCTTCCACCAAGATAGAGTGTCCATGAGGACTAATCCTACATTTAGTGTCTTTAAACCAGGCAATCCACCTACCTACCTTCTTTCCCAACCCACAAAACAGAGGGAAAGAATACTGCATACCTTGGATGTACAGACATATACGCTACTACTTGGACAGAACAAAAATAGCAGAAAGACTGACCAACTTTTAGCCTATGCAACAGGAAGGGAAGGAAAAGCTATTTCAAACAGACAATCTCCAAATGGATAGGAAATTGCATACGATACTGTTACTCCTTCCATGGAAAACCAATTCCACAGAACATAAGACCTCATTCTACAAGGGCAACAGCCACTACCACAGCCTTGACATTATTGGACCTATACATTTGCCAAGCATTATAATTTGCCTCTATATTCCAGATCGAGCAGGGTTTGCCACTGCTGTACTGCAAGGGATCCTAAACACACCATAATCTACCTTTATCCTCCTCCCTAGTTGGCTATGGTATTCATGACTGCAGATGCATCCATGAAGGACATAGTACAGTTTTGTACCTACCATAAATGTAGATGTCCGAACTGTGTTTACCCTCCTAATAGCTAGCTGTTGGGGAGTCTTTGTGTATTTGTTTGTATATATGTACATATATGCTTATTGTTGTGTTTACCTCTATTTGGAAACATTGGCATCTATCCATATTTTACCCTCCAACAGGGCTACTGGCATCTGGGGCATGATGCTTTTATGGGTGGAGTGCGACATCAGACTTTGGAATCCGGCCGACTGCAGGGCTGCCTGGCGACAGGACAACCCACTTGTTATGACTGCAGATGCTATCAAAACTGTACTTTATTGGTAAAGACAGACAACAAGACTGTTTTGTGGTACATAAACAAGCAGGGGGGAATCCATTTGTACCCTCTCTGCAGATTAGCCATGGCTCTGTGGAACACAGCCTTGAGCTACCAAGTGCACCTACAAGCTCAATTCCTATCAGGCAAGCTAAATTCACTGGCAGATGACCTAAGCAGAAATCTCATGGACCCACACGAGTGGAAACTGGAGCCAAAGATATTTAACATTTTGAGAAACAAATTGGGGAACCCAGCTATAGACCTGTTTGCCTCCCTTCACAACTACCAATTGGACAAATTCTGCAGGAGGACTCCCCACAAACAAGCTTGGAAAGTGGGTGCTCTGTCCTTCACCTGGGAAAGCCTCTCAGTTTATGCTTTTCCCCTCTGCCTCTCCTCTCTCAAGTTCTGCTAAAGATCAAACAGGACAAACCAATGACAATACTGATTGTTCCAGACTGGCCACGCCAGCACTGGTACCCCCTCGCACAGTATGTCACTGCTGGAGCCATGGCACCTGCCTCAGACCCCTTCTCTGCTGTCCCAGAAGGAGGGCCAGATTCTGCACCCCCAGCTTCAAACCCTGAACCTTGCAGCCTGGCTAATTACCTGAGCTCTCAGTAAGCAGGTGCTAGATGTCATTCTGGAGGCAAGGAGGCCTAGCACTAGAAAATCCTATGCTGAAAAGTGGAAAAGATAAAGTTCCTGGAGCCAGACTCACGAGATGGGCACAATAGTGCTCAGCTTACCGCATATTCTCCAATACGATGCTTCACAAGGACCTTTCCTTCTCATCAATTAAAATTCATGCCTCAGCCATTTCAGCACATTATAATACTGAGCCACCACTCTTCTGTCACCCCCTGCTGAAACAATTCCTCAGAGGGGCCAACAATTTAAGGCCACTCAGGAGAGCCCCTACTCCAACCTGGGACCTTAATTTTGTATTGGAAAAGATCACTCTACCTCCTTTTGAGCCTGCTGCAACTGCAGAGTTGAAATTCCTTTCTTGGACACCAGCCTTCCTTCTACATCACTTCAGCAAGAAGAGTGTCTGAATTACAGGCTCTCATGGCAGTGGAGCCGATGTTCATCGTGCATACAGCTGCAGTAATCACAGAAGGGTTTTCAGCCGTCAGGCGGTCCCTCGGTCGGCCGAATTCCAAAGTCTTGGTCCGGCGTCAGTTGCCGTCGCTTACGCTTCTGACGTCAGGAAAGCCAGAGTATATAAGACACAGCCGACGCCATGTTCTTCAGTCTTTTTTGCCGCGCGGTGCCCGAAGCAGAAGCAGTTCGCAAGTGCCGGTCGGCCAGCTCCTGAATTACGAAAATATTTGGAACCGAGGTCTTCATTAAAGCTAAGTACCCCATTGGGGAAACTTTTCTTGCCTCAGACCGATGTCAGAAAAAGTTAATAATTGTATTTCTTGTGGGAAGCAAATACCGCATAAGGATTTCCATTCCCTTTGCATACCTTGTTTGGGCCCAGACCACGACGTCTTGGGCTGTCGCTTTTGCGCTACCTTCAATAAACGCACTGTCAAGTGTCGGGCGGAGTTCGCCCAACACTATTTTGGTAAAGCTTTTGACTATAAAATGTCGTCGGATACTCCGACTACCGTTTTATCCAAAAAACGCAAGGAAAAGGACCGACACGCGAGGCCCGCAGTCTCCACCGACACCACGCCGAAACAGGCTACACGTGGTCCGGTTCTCAGCGAGACGCCTTTGCAGTCCCTGACTACCGATGACACTCCTTTGGCGGTGTCCTCTGTACCCGAGACCGCTGGGTCCTCGGCCCTTTCCCAGACTACAACCGAAGCCCCGGCTTATGTAGAGCCTACTAATGTGGGCAGGTCCACCTCCACCCATGGTGTATTTAGGCCTTCATCTTCTTTTTCGATTAAGGCCTTTACTAAATCCAAAGCAGCCAGGCATCACACTAGGCCTGCTGCTCAAGGCCCATCTCCTGGACCCATGCCTAAGAAACAGATGCTTAAAATGGCTGAGGATCTAATAACTCTTATCAGAGGTTCTCAGCCCCCTCCTGACAAGAGACCCAGAGTGGAGGAAGAATCTCCCTCTTCTGATCAGGGATCCATTTTATCAGAACATTCTGATGCAGAGGAACACTCTTACTCCCCTTTTGAGGATTCGGATGCAGAACAGTCCATTCCTTCTGTATCCCCCCCTGAGGATTTTTCTTTTTGGGAAACCTTGCACACCTTGAGGGAACACTTCCATTGGGAAGGCCAAGACTTTTCAGATTCCAAGAAAAGACTTAGGGAATTTCTTTGGTTACCTCAGCACAGACCTCTGGCTATACACCCTGTTTTGGAGGTACTGGATGATGTCTATTCGGAGGCTTGTCTTAACCCTGATTCTCTGCCTCCTGCACCAGTAAAGCCTGATAGGTATTACAGAGTACCCAGTTCTCACCAATTTCTCTACAAAGGCCATAATGCTGACCCTGAAACCATTTCACAAGGCCCTAAGGGATTAAAGGCCTCCACTGCCAAGAATCCACTTCCTGCAGAAAGGGAATCTAGATCTCTAGAAAGGTGGGGTAAGAAGGTATATACCTCGGCCACCCTAGCCATGAGGGCCTTAAACTGTCAGTTTCATATGATTAAATATCAGCAGTACCTGTTATCACAATTAAAAAACAAAATGTCGCAACCTGAACAACCAGATTTAAAAGAGTTACAGGATATGATGCATAGTGCGGAGCAAGTGGGTAAACACACCTTACAATGTGAAATACAAGACACCCACCAGGGCAGAATCAGTAATAAAACTTCTAATCACCACAAAGTCCAGCAGTTGTATCGCTAGGTAATTTCACCACAGGATTTTATTGAACAGGCAAACAGTTGCAGACAGGTACAGACTAAGCACAATAAAAATGCTTTCGCCAACAGTTCGGCTTCATCAGAGTCATAACACAGAACTAACTTACACATTAATTTAAATACTATACTCACAGCTACAATTGGATGAAACAAACCACCTCCCCCCAATTAATTAAAACCAATGAATTTGTAACTATGTGATACTACTAAAAACTACTTTTTATTTACATAAATACATAAATAGTTAAAAAACTCCTCAGAAAATTGATATGTGTATCAAAAATGTATATACACAAACAACTAAATCTACTAAAAAATATCATATAAAACTCATGTCAATACTAAAAATTGATAAAAATTGTTGTAAATAAAAATTCTATACATCAATTAAATCTGTTGAGATCTAAGTTTTAAAATAGGTTTAATAGAGATGTGGTCATTTAGACCTGGGGGTCTACAGGCATCTAATCTAATTTGCCACTCTGTCTCTAAAGCCCCCACTCTATTGACCACATCTCCGCCATCCCCACAATCAATGACACGACCTATCACAAAAAATAGAAACTTTTTAAAATCACTGCATTGTGTACTGTGCAAATAAAGTGCATTGTGCAGGTCCTTCTTTTTAATTGACCTTAAATGCTCAGAAATCCTATCACGAAGCCTCCTAATAGTTTTGCCCACATAATAGGCTTCACAAGAGGAACAGGAGGCCAAATATACAAGGTTTTTAGTACAACAATTACACTGTCCAGGGCTTTTGATGGTGTATTTGTACCCTTCTACACAAACATATGAACCTTCGTTCACGTACCTACACCACCTACAAAATCCACATTTTTTCATGCTCGACCTGTAATTTTTTGTTTTGTTTTTTTCTAAAATCCTTTCAGATTCTCCCTCTACTATATACAATATTAGGTCCATTCCCAAGATCTTTTTGACTTCTTCACTAAGAGAGAAATTCCATACTTCCTTCACCAATTCAGTAATTGCAGGTGTCATACTGTTGTATTTAACTACTAACCGTAAACCTTCTGCCATTTCATCCTTCTTACCATCCTCTTCATCTCTTATGGTCACTCCACCCAGTAAAATCGGAGCATATCTACCTCTTCTTTCTTTATTTACATCTCTTTTACACTCAGTAAAAGCTTTAAAGGTATCCACGAACCAAAAACATTCCAACCAATTTGAACATTTCATCCTTAAACACTGTATCCTGACTAACCAATCTAGACGTTCTAACCATTTGGGCTTTGATTAACCCCTTACGCTGATGAAACGGATGGCAACTGTTGAAATGTAAAAGGGAGTTAGAATAATTTTCCTTCCTATAGATATTGCTTGTAAAACCTCCTTCATCTTTACAAATCAACACATCTAAATAGTGGATACTTTCCTTTTTCCAATTGAATGTAAATTTCAAGAAGTTTGTTGTGCTCCCCAAAAAGTCAACAAATTCACTTGCTGAATCTTGGTCACCCTTCTAAAGAATCAATATGTCGTCCAAAAACCTGTTGTACATAAGTATTTTCTCCATGTACTTACTAGATGTGAAAATGTGTTCTCTCTCCCAGGTTAATAGAACTGCATTCGCAAACAAGGGGGCACATTTCGCCCCCATTGCTACTCCTAAAACCTGCTGGAAAAGATCTCCTTCGAATGCCACAAAATTGTTTTTTAACACCACTTCCATCAGATCTAAAAGGAAGTTTGTTTTTTGTCCATCTACCAGCCCACTCTTAACCATTGCTTCAAAAAACATCTCTAGGCCCTCCACCTGTGGAATGACAGAAAACAGGTTCACAACGTCAATTGTCAAAAATCCAAAATCACCCTCTATATTTCTTACGTCTTTAAACCTTTTCAAACAGTGCCACGAATCCTTGATTATATGCTCAACCGCATTGAACATAGTTTTAAGTGAAATATCAATAAATGCAGCTAGAGGTTCAGTTTTAGATCCTCTTGCAGATACTATGGGCCTAAATTCCAATTTATCAGCCCCCTCGTGTGTCTTTGGAATACCGAATAATGTCGGCATTTTAGGAAATTTAACTGATAAAAAATCATACTCACTCTCATTAATTGTACCTTGAAAGAGGGCATCATACAAAAAAGCATCTATTTTCAAATATGCCCTATTTATTTCACTTCTTGACACTACCTTGTATGTTTCATCCCTATTTAACAATGCAGTTATATCAGAAATATAATCAGTGTTTGTCATAATCACTGTACCCCCTCCCTTATCGGGCTTCATAAATCTGTACATACCAGATTTTTTCAGGGAGTCCAGTAAATCCCTTTCTTTCACTGTTAAATTGTCGTCAAAAACCTGAAAATTCCTTAACCTCTCTCTCAACTGGGCCTCTACTAACCTTTCAAATCCTATAATTTCTGTATGTAGTGGAGGCATAAATGCACTTTTTCTTTTAAAATTATTAACCGAGATGGGGTTGTTCTCATTAATTGTTTCAACCTTTTTACCCCCCCCCCCCATCAAAAAACATTTTCAAATGCATCTGCCTAGTGAACATTTTTAATTCTAACACTGTTTTAACTATATCCGGTTTAAACGTAGGGACAAACTTGACCCCTTTTGTAAATATTTCAAAAGGTTCATCCTTAATATTTAAATCTGTATAGTTGTAAATGCAGTAACCTTTTTTCCAATAAACTTTAAAATTTTCTCCTTCTTTAATAACAATTCCACAATTGTTTTGAACATCAAGCACAGTACTACTTTCATGAATACATTTCTCATGTCTTCCATTAAAACCACAGTACAAAGACATCATATTATTGTCATTACATACAATACTTCTTTCCCCATCATTTTCGTAAAATATTGTGTTGTTGTCATTGTGTAAAAAACTTGTCTCATCAACAATTTCAAAACTTGCATCTGTAACAATCCCATCGTTGTTACCTAATTCACAGCTGTTTCCCCTAAACGTAGTTTCATTCCAAATGTTCTCGTCACACCTAACAGTTTCATCCAAGAGCATATCCCCCCATATTAGTATCTCCCCCTCCTGTCCATTCTTCCATTCATTTTGTAACTTTCTTGCATTTGCCCCCCATTGTTTCCCCTGTTGCGTAGCCTCTCTGATCTCCGAGGCTGATTTTCTGTGTCTAAAATATTAATTGGACTGTGCACACATTCATTAAAATCATTCACTTCTTCCCCACCAACAAAATTATTCTCTGTTTCATTAACCGCCCTATATCTCCTATATTTCATCCCTGGCGGATATGCACATTTGTGTTTGTAATCTAAAATATCCCTTTCAAGCTTCCTTTCTTTAGTTTCAGAATTTTTTAGGACAAATGCTTCTATACTATTGATAACCCTATCAAAATTACTTTTGTATTGTTCAAACAGTAAATCTGTAGTAATACTTACATACATTTGTCTTATTTCATCCTTCATCTCATTTAGTTTAATGTCATTATTCCTAATTATAATGTCCATCATGTCCAAACCTGTTTTATTGAACAGGTCAACCAGTTCCGTAAACGCTGCCGATCCCTCTTCAATTCCCATGGGTCTTTTCCATACCCGAAGGCCCTTCGGTACCTGGTTTAAGTTTTTGGATTTTAACAAAAACTTTGTGTCCAACTGGATCGCACGGTACTTCGTACACAATTTTTCATAGGTCCCAATCTGCTCCCTTATACATGGTTTCGCCAGCTTTCTCCTATTGTTCATATTCATTTCACGAGTCAACGGCTCGTCAAACCAGGAAGTGATGTCAAAACCTCCGCAACGCTCAATCCCATTCGGGTCACCAAACGCTCCTTCTTGCGAATTGTTCCTCTCGTGGGAACCTGCCGCATTTGCGTATGTTGTTATCCTGGACTGCTGCCCACATGGAATTGTCACCACCGGCGAGTGCAAAGTAAAAAGGCGCACCTCCGAATCAGTCGGGCTCACCAGCCCATTGACACCATTCCTTACGTTCTCTCCATCACCAGTATTGACCGTATTAATTGAATCGGCATCATAAGCTTTAATCAGCTTGTCCACAACGACAGCCAATTCCTTCAAAATCGCCTGCATGGTGAATCACCGAAGGCTGGCTACAACAACTGTCCCAGTGGTTTATAGAGTTCAAAAAGAAATACAAGACACCCACCAGGGCAGAATCCGTAATAAAACTTCTAATCACCACAAAGTCCAGCAGTTGTATCGCTAGGTAATTTCACCACAGGATTTTATTGAACAGGCAAACAGTTGCAGACAGGTACAGACTAAGCACAATAAAAATGCTTTCGTCAACAGTTCGGCTTCATCAGAGTCATAACACAGAACTAACTTACACATTAATTTAAATACTATACTCACAGCTACAATTGGATGAAACAAACCACCTCCCCCCAATTAATTAAAACCAATGAATTTGTAACTATGTGATACTACTAAAAACTACTTTTTATTTACATAAATACATAAATAGTTAAAAAAACACTGATTATATTTCTGATATAACTGCATTGTTAAATAGGGATGAAACATACAAGGTAGTGTCAAGAAGTGAAATAAATAGGGCATATTTGAAAATAGATGCTTTTTTGTATGATGCCCTCTTTCAAGGTACAATTAATGAGAGTGAGTATGATTTTTTATCAGTTAAATTTCCTAAAATGCCGACATTATTCGGTATTCCAAAGACACACAAGGGGGCTGATAAATTGGAATTTAGGCCCATAGTATCTGCAAGAGGATCTAAAACTGAACCTCTAGCTGCATTTATTGATATTTCACTTAAAACTATGTTCAATGCGGTTGAGCATATAATCAAGGATTCGTGGCACTGTTTGAAAAGGTTTAAAGACGTAAGAAATATAGAGGGTGATTTTGGATTTTTGACAATTGACGTTGTGAACCTGTTTTCTGTCATTCCACAGGTGGAGGGCCTAGAGATGTTTTTTGAAGCAATGGTTAAGAGTGGGCTGGTAGATGGACAAAAAACAAACTTCCTTTTAGATCTGATGGAAGTGGTGTTAAAAAACAATTTTGTGGCATTCGAAGGAGATCTTTTCCAGCAGGTTTTAGGAGTAGCAATGGGGGCGAAATGTGCCCCCTTGTTTGCGAATGCAGTTCTATTAACCTGGGAGAGAACACATTTTCACATCTAGTAAGTACATGGAGAAAATACTTATGTACAACAGGTTTTTGGACGACATATTGATTCTTTGGAAGGGTGACCAAGATTCAGCAAGTGAATTTGTTGACTTTTTGGGGAGCACAACAAACTTCTTGAAATTTACATTCAATTGGAAAAAGGAAAGTATCCACTATTTAGATGTGTTGATTTGTAAAGATGAAGGAGGTTTTACAAGCAATATCTATAGGAAGGAAAATTATTCTAACTCCCTTTTACATTTCAACAGTTGCCATCCGTTTCATCAGCGTAAGGGGTTAATCAAAGCCCAAATGGTTAGAACGTCTAGATTGGTTAGTCAGGATACAGTGTTTAAGGATGAAATGTTCAAATTGGTTGGAATGTTTTTGGATCGTGGATACCCTTTAAAGCTTTTACTGAGTGTAAAAAGAGATGTAAATAGAGAAAGAAGAGGTAGATATGCTCCGATTTTACTGGGTGGAGTGACCATAAGAGATGAAGAGGATGGTAAGAAGGATGAAATGGCAGAAGGTTTACGGTTAGTAGTTAAATACAACAGTATGACACCTGCAATTACTGAATTGGTGAAGGAAGTATGGAATTTCTCTCTTAGTGAAGAAGTCAAAAAGATCTTGGGGAATGGACCTAATATTGTGTATAGTAGAGGGAGAATCTGAAAGGGATTTTAGAAAAACAAAACAAAAATTACAGGTCGAGCATGAAAAAATGTGGATTTTGTAGGTGGTGTAGGTAATGAATGAAGGTTCATATGTTTGTCTAGAAGGGTACAAATACACCATCAAAAGCCCTGGACAGTGTAATTGTTGTACTAAAAACCTTGTATATTTGGCCTCCTGTTCCTCTTGTGAAGCCTATTATGTGGGCAAAACTATTAGGAGGCTTCGTGATAGGATTTCTGAGCATTTAAGGTCAATTAAAAAGAAGGACCTGCACAATGCACTTTATTTGCACAGTACACAATGCAGTGATTTTAAAAAGTTTCTATTTTTTGTGATAGGTCATGTCATTGATTGTGGGGATGGTGGAGATGTGGTCAGTAGAGTGGGGGCTTTAGAGACAGAGTGGCAAATTAGATTAGATGCCTGTAGACCCCCAGGTCTTAAAGACCACATCTCTATTAAACCTATTTTAAAACTTAGATCTCAACAGATTTAATTGATGTATAGAATTTTTATTTACAACAATTTTTATCAATTTTTAGTATTGACATGAGTTTTATATGATATTTTTTAGTAGATTTAGTTGTTTGTGTATATACATTTTTGATACACACATCAATTTTCTGAGGAGTTTTTTAACTATTTATGTATTTATGTAAATAAAAAGTAGTTTTTAGTAGTATTACATAGTTACAAATTCATTGGTTTTAATTAATTGGGGGGAGGTGGTTTGTTTCATCCAATTGTAGCTGTGAGTATAGTATTTAAATTAATGTGTAAGTTAGTTCTGTGTTATGACTCTGATGAAGCCGAACTGTTGGCAAAAGCATTTTTATTGTGCTTAGTCTGTACCTGTCTGCAACTGTTTGCCTGTTCAATAAAATCCTGTGGTGAAATTACCTAGCGATACAACTGCTGGACTTTGTGGTGATTAGAAGTTTTATTACACCTTACAATGTGGTTATGATGCCTTAGAGGCCTCCAGTAGAGTGGCTGCTACAGGATCTGTCATTCGCAGACATGCCTGGCTTAGGGAACAAAATTTGCCTGATCATGTGAAAGCTAAACTTCTTGATGCTCCTTTACAAAAGGATGTACTTTTTGGTACTAATGCTGAGGATATACTACGAAAAATGGAAGAAAAAGCCAAATCTATGCAAACTGTCAAAGCTTTCTTACAGGTCCAGCCACCACGTTTTAGCAGGAATTGGCCTTCAAAAAACTGGTCCTTTCCAGCCACTGACAAGCCCCAAAGAGGTAGATACAGATGCACAAGGGGCAGAGGGCAACCACAAGGATCATATAGAGGCAGGCAATGGCAATCTCCAGCACCAAGAGGTGGTGAAGACAGTGCACAACAATACAGGAAGCAAACCCAATGACTCCCTCATTTCCTTGCCAAGCAAGTCACAGCTGGCAGCACCTTTGGGAGGGAAACTAGCATTATTTGCAAACAATTGGCATATTGTCACAGCAGACAAATGGATACTGGACATCATAAACAGAGGCTACAAATTTCAATTTCACACTCTTCCAAAAATGAGAGGCATGCCAAACCTGCCACAAAATCAAAGGGCAGAGGCACAACTACAAATTTCAAAGCTCCTAAACATGAGAGCTATACAAAAGGTACCTATGCATCAACAAGGTCAAGGTTTTTATTCAAGACTTTTTCTGGTACCAAGAAAAGGAACCGACTGGAGACCCATTCTGGACTTATCCATCCTAAACACATTTCTACTGCTCCAAAATTCAAGATGCTCACATTACAGCAACTTCTTCCCATGCTGGGCAAGGAGTTTTGGCTGGTAACATTGGACCTCAAGGAGGCATACCTGCATGTCCCAATCAGACAAAGCTGCAGAAGATACCTCAGATTTCTTGCAGGTTCAATCCACTATCAATTCTCTGCATTGCCCTTTGGCTTATCTACTGCGCCCAGAGTATTCACAAAGTGCCTGGCATCAGTAATTGCATACTGCAGACTTCAAGGGATACAAATTTACCCTTATCTGGATGACTGCCTGATCCAAGCGGACAGCAAGCACATACTACTGGAACATTTGGCATATGTGACACGATTACTGCTTTCTCTGGGATATACCATCAACAAGGAGAAATCAAGGCTAACACCATCTCAGAAAATAACATTCCTGGGTGCCAGCTTGGACACAAACACCCAGATGGCATATCTTACACCAGAAAAACAAGGGCAACTATCTCAGTACTTCAAAACACTAGCAAAAAGTACCAGGCTTACTGCAAGGAAAATCCTGCAGGCTCTGGGATTCATGGCATCTTGCATTCTTCTAATCCCATGTGCAAAGTTGCATATGAGGAAACTTCAGTGGTACCTAAAAAATCTATGGGCTCAACACAGTCACAGCTTGGAAGCAATTATACCGATAATTCCATGTTTGCAAAAGGAATTCCTATGGTGGGGCCAAGCATGTCAAGTAAACGCAGGCCTTCCATTCTGCAAGTCTCAAGCAAAACAAGTCATAACCACAGATGCCTCAGACTACGCCTGGGGGGCGCACATGAAGGACAGGTGCATTCAGGGCAGATGGTCCCAAAAGGAAAAGCACCTTCACATCAATCAAAAAGAAATGCTAGCAGTAATAAATGCAGTTACAGCCTTCAAAGACTTCTTGCATCCAGGGCAATTACTGATAAGAACAGACAACACCACAGTAATGTGGTACATAAACAAACAAGGAGGAACACATTCATACCCCTTGTGCAGACTAGCCATGACTCTTTGGAACTTGGCTCTGGAAAGACAAATCCAGCTTCAAGCACAGTACTTGCCAGGACTGGAAAACACACTGGCAGACACTCTAAGCAGAAATATGACAGATCCACACGAATGGAAGTTACATCCTCAGGTGTTTACAGAGATAATCCAAGCATGGGGGAGGCCAGACATAGATCTTTTTGCCTCCCACAGGAACCATCAATTGAAAAAGTTTTGTTCAAGGACCTTCCATCCAAAGGCCTGGAAAGTGGATGCCCTTTCATTCAGTTGGACAGCATGGACAGTTTTTGCATTCCCATCTCTGCCTCTTCTGCCCAAGGTGCTTCTGAAAGCAAGAACAGACAAGCCAAGGATGATACTAATTGCTCCAGATTGGCCAAGGCAACACTGGTACCCACTCCTGAGGAGCCTAACACATCCTCCTCCCTGGTCCCTGCCTCTAATACCTCTTCTGCTGACTCAGAACAGATACAAAACTCTTCACAGTCAGCTGAAAACACTCCACCTCGCTGCATGGAAAATTCCTTAATACCACAACAGACCCTACTCTCCAAGGAGGTGCAGGATGTCATTTTGGAAGCCAGAAGACCATCTACTAGAAAAGCTTACTCCGCCAAATGGAAGTGATTTTGCTGTTGGAATGAGAAAAGAGGCCAGGATCCTAGGAAATTGAACTTGCCTCAGGTTTTACAGTACCTGGCTGAACTGCTGAACAGTGGACTTTCATTTTCTTCCATAAAAATACATGCCTCAGCCATTTCTGCAGAATTCAACACGGATCCTCCTTTATTCTCTCACCCACTCCTATGTCAGTTCCTCAGAGGGGCTAAGAATATAAGACCTCCAAGGAAGCAACCAATACCAGCCTGGGACCTTAATTACATACTAGAAAAATTAACATTGCCTCCTTTTGAACCTGCTGCCTCAACAGATTTGCAATATTTGTCCTGGAAAACAAGTTTCCTTCTGGCCATCACTTCAGCTTGTAGGGTTTCTGAATTACAGGCCCTCATGGCGGTGCCGCCCTGCCTCATCTTCCATCAGGACAGGGTTTCCCTTCGTACCAACCCATCTTTTATGCCAAAAGTGGTATCCAAGGTAGCCTTAAATCAAGCCATACACTTGCCTACCTTTCATCCTAACCCTCAAAACAAAGGGGAAATGCTACTACACTCTTTAGACATCCATAGGCAGCTACGTTATTATTTGGACAGAACAAAGCCCTTCAGGAAATCAGAACAACTTTTTGTGTCCTATGCTGTAGGGGCTCAAGGGAAACCAGTTACAAAACAGACCATTTCCAAGTGGATTGGCCACTGCATACGGTTTTGTTATTCCTATCATGGGAAATCTGTCCCTACTGGTATCAGATCTCACTCCACCAGGGCCACAGCCACCTCTACAGCTTTCCTCAGAGGTGTTCCTACTAAAGATAATTTGGAGGCAGCCACTTGGAGTTCTGTGCATACCTTCTCAAAACACTACCACCTGCCCTTGTATTCCAAAACAAGAGCAGGCTTTGCCACTGCTGTTTTGCAGGGCATTCTGGCTCAACCCAGTTCCTCATAGTACCTACCACCCTATGCATAGCTATGGGACTCTACCCATCTGTGATTACTGCAGCTGTATGCACGATGAACATAGTACAGTTTTGTAACTACCATAAATGTAGATGTTCGAGTGCTAATACAGCTGCAGTACAGGTTTCCCTCCCTCCTTCCCCACATACCACTTGACTGGGTTATCCTGCTATGTTTTATTTGCTTGCTTACACTGATTTTGCATTACATTGCATTCTTTCACATGTACAAAAAGCTTTATTTATGTATTGCCTTCCTTTTGGGGGCACCTGACATCTGGGGCAAGAAAGACTGAAGAACATGGCGTCGGCTGTGTCTTATATACTCTGGCCTTCCTGACGTCAGAAGAGTAAGCGACGACAACCGACGCCGGACCAAGACTTTGGAATTCGGCTGACCGAGGGACTGCCTGACGGCTGAAAACCCTTCGGTGATTACTGCAGCTGTTATAGCACTCGAACATCTACATTTATGGTAGGTACAAAACTGTACTTTCATCATCTTCATGCAGACAGGGTGTCCCTCAGGACCAACCCTTCCTTTATGCCCAAAGTGGTATCCAGTGTGGCCCTTAATCAGTCCATTAATTTGCCAACCTTCTTTCCTAATCCACAGAGCAAAGAAGAATGAATTCTGCACTTGCACAGACAACTTAGATTTTATTTGGACAGGACTAAGCCTCTCAGAAAAACTGAACAACTGTTGGTTGCCTTTGCTGCTGTGGCAGAGGGGAAGGCCATTTCAAAGCAAACCATCAACTCAAAATGCAAGCTTTTCCTATTGGAGTCTCAATATCAATAGGTTGTACAATAAAAGGAAGAAATGTATGGCAAAAATTAGGAGATGCAATGTCTGGCAAGGTAAAAACTCACTCATCCTAAACAAGCACCTCAGCAGAGCTAAGCAAGTTTACCAAGGCCAAATTTGAAATAAAATTAACCTCCCAGGCCAAGGACAATCACAAAGCTTTCTTCATCTATATCTGTAACCTCAAAGGCAATACACAGTGATGTACAAATTAATTGTAAATTATGCCACCTTTGTAGAGCAAAAGGTATAGCAAACTTTCTGGATGACAAATTTTGCTCCAGTTTTACCTCCTTTTCCTGCCTGATGTTCCTCAGGAAATAACCACATTCATGACTCCACCACATATAGCAAAGAAAGAGCAAGTAATCAAGGCACTCTCCAAGGCCAGGAACACTGCATCAGTGGGTCCAAATAATAACCCAGGATGCTTCCATAATTGCGTGACACATGAACTGTTGGGTCCACTGCAGTTACTATTTAACCACAGTTTACAAACCGGGTTCATAACAAATGGATAACTGTAAAATTTATTCCACTGCACAAAGGTGGTCCACCTGAGGATAGGAATTTAGTGAGCCAGAATAGTCTTATATGCAAAGCTATGGGGAGAATAATCATAGATCAGTTGTAAACACTGGGCACAAATCAGTTCTGGTTTGTCAAAGGCAGGTCTTGCCTATTCAGCCTGGTGAATGACTTTAAGAAGGTCACCAAAGCAATGGATAAGGGCTTAATGGTGTATACTGTGTACCTCGACCTGGCCAAGGCATTTGACACAATACCCCACAAGGGCATTTAAAAAAAACTCAAACTAGGTATAAGCCTCTACATCACCTACTCAGTAGGTAACCCTTGACTTGTATATAAGACCCAAGAAGTTAAAATGGGGGAGTCAACCTCCACAAAAGGTCAGCACTTTGAGTGAAAAGAAATGAGAATGCCATATAAAAACCCACAGACCTTGGAATGGAAATACACTTAGAGCAGGACTGAACCATAAACTCTGGAACTGAGACACAGAGCTCTTACCAATGACTCACCATACTACCAAAGAGATGTACAGGGTAGCTGGGTGGTGTGAGATGCAAAGACTGGATGAACATGTAGACTTTAGACAGGTAGTGAATGTAACGCAAGAATGAACCCTAGACCTTAGTGTAATGCAGAGACCATACTAATGATCCACCTTGCTGCCCGAGAGATCTACAGCATGTCTTGGTGGTATGGATTACACGACCCTTATTTTGCATTCTTTCTGCAACCAGTCTAGGTTGATGTTAAAACCATGCACAGCAGATGCACTCTCGTAACCTTATTTCTGTTAGGAGATTTAACACCATCCATCTCCAAACCATCCAAGGAATATCACACACAGCCATCGTGAAATTGTAGCATGGTAATAAAATGGCAAGGGTGAGAGAAAATATTTGAGACCATACAGTATAGCAGCTGTAGCTATAAACGATTTACACATATCGTGTGTCCATAGGCACACAGTCCTTGAAAATACTGTCTTACATACCAGCCGTGAACATCCAGAGCAGCTGGCCAAGACCCTCTATTGACCCTGTGCAAAGGCTGTACCTGTGAACAGCAGCCTACAGGGATTATTTATTTTAAAATGTAAGTGCGTTTAACATGAAGAGTCTAACTGTACATTAACATAAAATGGTCAGATATTTACTATTCTCTGTTGGGCAGTAGTGGTGATAGCCCCCAGGAGAGTAGTTCTTATACTTTGCAGACTGCTGACCTACTTGTTCACTGTCCATTCATGTGACCTTTACATTACACTGTCTAAATTGGTTATGTCCGCCCAGTAGCTGAATTGAAACAATGTGAGTCTTAGATGTATGTTTCATGGTGAGTGCTGCCAGCATTGTATGTTTGTTCATAGGTAGGTACTAGGCTATCTGCCCGAAGGCATTTATAAGCCTAGCCAGAATGTGTTGGCTTTCGCCGCCCCCTTAGATTAGTTCCCTGTGCCTCTATGCAGAGCCACTGAAGTGATCCCCGGGGTAAACTTTGTTTCCCATTCACTCGTCAAGGTTTCTCTTGAAGAGTGTTAGCGAAGAGCTCTGCCTAATGTAGATTGGAATCTTGTTCCAAACCATGGAAAGTCTCTGTTGCAGGAATCTACCCCTCCAGCACGTCCTATTTATTGTTGTGATTAGGTTTAGATCCCTAGAGCATGTGGCTCGAGGGGATAAACTTTTCTTTAGGTGGAGCATGTCAATCAGTTCTGGGTTGGACATGGCCTTGTATGTCAGGCATAGATCACCTCTGCGTAGGCGGTATGCAACCGAGTACAGCTGGAGTGGAGCTGCATAGGGCATCTGTTTGAGGCCAGTGATCCTCTTGGTCTGGTACTTCTGTGTTCTTTCCAGCTGTTGCAGGTGTCTTGTAAGATGCATCCCAAGTGGGGCGTTGTACTCTATGATGGGTCTGATGAGTGATGAGTAGAGGGGCACAATGACCTCTTTTGTTCTGGATGCAAACCCGTTTGTGATGAGGTGTGCTACGTAGAAGGATTTTCTAACCACTTTGGCAATGTATTTATCAAAGGAGAGTTTACTATCTACTTGGGTCCCCAGATCCCTTATTACATCTTCCGTATTTAGGGGACTACCACCTATGTGGTAGTTTGTGGGTACTTTGTTTTTTCCAAAGGGGATGACTCTGCACGGTTTGACATTTAGCTTGAGGCCATGATTTTGACACCACGTGTCCGTCTCAGTGAGACCCTTTTGGAGGATGTCTGTGTCAGTCGGAGAGTCAGTTATAGCCCCTAGTTTGCAGTCATCTGCGAACTTGGTCAGCCATAGTCCTCCTGTGCTTGCCTGTACCTCTGAAAAGTATATGCTGAACAGGAGGGCCCTAGGACTGAGCCCTGGGGAAACGCCACTTGTAACCGGTTTAGAGTCAGACCTAGCTCCCCCAACTCTTACCATGTGGGTTCTGTCCGTGAGCCAGTTGGCAACCCATCTTGTGACATAGGGGTTTGTGTTCAGGCTGGTGAGCTTGTCTGTAATACCAGAATGGGGAATGGTGTCAAAGACCTTTGCGAGGTCTAGGTAGGCTATGTGTACCACCTTTCCCTCGTCTATAGCCATGGTAACTGTCTCAAAGAAGGTCCACTTGGTTTAGGAAGCTTGATCTGTCCTTAACAAAGCCGAACTGGGTAGGGTCCAGTGTTTGGAGGTTCCCAATGTCTCTCTTAATGGGTTCCATGATGATGCGCTCCATAGCCTTGCAGACCAAGCTAGTCAGGCTTATAGGGCAATAGTTCCCGGGGGTCTGTTGTGGCTCCACCTTTGTGGAGCGGAATAACCATTGCTGTGCGCCACTCTATGGGTACGTAACCTGTGGAGAGGCTGAGTTTGAACAGTGTGTTTAGGTGAGGGGTTAGTTCGTCTTTGAGTTCGTGTAGGACGCAGCCTGGGACACTGTCCGGTCCCATTGATGTTGTGTTTTTGACTTTGGAGAGGGCTGTTTTAACCTTGAGTGTCTGTGATTTCAAGAGCTTTACATTCTTCTGATATAGTTATGGGCCCTTTTGGGGTGAGAGGGGGTGAAGTTTGCGCTGAACCTGTCTGCCAGGATGTTGGCACTATTGGTCGGTTCAGTGTATTGTACCATTCTGCACTAACTCCGAGCAGATCTGAGCATTGCCACTTAGATTCTTGACATAGCTAAAGAATGCCTTGTGGTTATCTTTGGAGTCCTTGGCAATTTTTCTTTCGAAACTCGCCTTGGATGATTTTATGAGGGATCGTAATTTCTTGCTGATACTGATCAGGGATGTCTTCCCTTCTTGGGATTTTACTCTTTTCTGTACTAGTTTCCTCCTTTTATTGTGTAGCTTGTTTATGGCAGGAGTCCACCAGACTGGTTTCCTTTTCTTGGAGAAGTGAGTCTTGGTTTTGCTTGGTATAGAATGGTCCATGCATTCTTGTAGGTGCCCATAGAATGCATTAGTAAAGGATTTTGCAGGTTGGACAATGTTATCCTTAAGCATGGGGGCTTTGAAACTTTCCACCTCGGTCTTAAGTAACGTGAAGTTTGCTTTTGAAAAGTTTTTCATGGTGGTTTCCTTGTCCAGGGGGTGGGGGCGGAATGTGGATATCCAAAGTGATTTGTTTATGGTCAGATCTAACCAGTGAGGGGTTGATGTCCGGTGTGGAGCACCAGTCGCCCATGTTGGTGATGACCAGGTCCAATATGTTGTCACCTCTGCTGGGAGTGTTGACCAGTTGATCCAGGGCGTTTGAGTTTATAAATTCTAGGAAATGTTGAGCAAGGGAGTTAGTACTTGAGTAGTTCTCCCAATTAATGTTTGGGTAATTGAAATCACCCAATATTAGGGTGTTTTGTAGGACCTTTATATTTCCCAGTATTTCCAGAAATGCGGAATGGGGGTCCTGGGACATGGTGGGTGATCTGTAGCAAGCTACAATTTGAATTGCAGTTTTGCCCGTTGTTAGTTGCACGTGGATGATCTCTGAAGCATCGTGCTGTGCCACTAAACCTGGAGGTGTGGGTATTCTTGATGAATATGGATACGACCCCCGCCTTTTGTATTTCGGTCCGGGTTCTGTGGCTGAAATGCATAGTATGAGTTGTAGCCTGGTAGTGCTGGGATGCTCTCTGGAGCCTTAAACCAGGTTTCTGTTACTGCACATATATCGATTTTCTCCATATTGAGGAGTGCCTCGAGTGCGTGCATTTTGAGGTTTAGACTTCTGCCATTGAGTAGCATTACCTACAGTTTTTTGTTATTTGTGCTCTTTATGGCGGTGGGTTTGTCTTTTGAGCCTTGCCTAAAAAGGCACTATGGGGATGGCAAGAGCCTTGGCCAGTATTCGAAAGCCTAAGGGTGACAGGTGCAAGCCGTCTCTAGCGAAGCAGCATGGCTTGTCGAGCATGTCATCCCAGGGGGACAGACACTGGATCCCCTTTGAATGACACTAGAAACTTAGCCAATTGAAATTGATAATTTTTTTCTTTATACGTTATTAGTTTGTGAATTTGATGAGGGTAATTGGTTGCTGTGTTACATTTAGGAAGCCTTTGTGGTGTACGGTTTAGGTAAGTTACTTTAAAGAGCCTCAGAATATGTAGTTCTATCTGGTCTGTGCTGCAGTGATTGGGTTATTGTGATGTGTGTTACTGACAACCTGCTTATTTGTAGTGCCTTTGCATGAGTGCTTTGCCATCTTGTGAGCAGTGATGTTTTTTTTACTTATTTTATTTTTATTTATTTATTTATTTTTAAGGAGTAGGTGGTTGTCAGTAAACATGAGACAATTGCTACATTGTTGCAGGATGTCCATTTCAACTAAGATGGTACACGAGATGATTGTTAGTGCAAATCCATGGTTCCAGATGCTTACTAATGTGGGCTGAACAGAGAGGAGCCACCTGTGAGGTTTGTAGTAGATGTACTGGAATACTGTCTGTGTAAAACGAACAATCTCAGTTACCTCTTAGCACAAACCATGTCATCTTTGTACAGTTACCGACTACTAAGCAGAATAGGAATTTGCAAAGTAGGTTATATGGAGGACGATAAGGGTCCATGTGCCTGGATGTATGCATTACACAGCTAAATGTGGCTGCTCAATAAGCAGTGCAGGGCTAACACGGGCAATATATAGTAAAACAGAAAATGTAAAAATATTCACATGGGCACACTGGCCAGTAACAGAATTAGTGCACTTCAAGGTTCTAGTACAGTTCAAACCAAAACAATTCTTAGATTACTAATAAATACCATCATAAGTGTACAACTGTCACAGTAACTTAGTAAGAATACAAAATATACTTTACCCAGGCATTTCAAAACTGGTATTGTACTCAAACCTGGTGGAAATTTTCGCAAACAGTAGCATTATACCTTGGTATGTAGCAGCTCATTGCAAAATAATCACAAATCTGCCATATAGTTTACAAAGCACTACAGTATAGTTTAGTATGAAGTGAAGTTGTGCTCTTTCATATTGCATCAAAGAACTGAGTATCACTTTCTTAGAGTGTTAAGCAGTTACTTAGTTGAGCTCATCAGTATGAAGTTGAGTATGCTCTTCATACAAATGGGTGGCAAAATCCTCTGGGAGAAGCATTTCTAAATCTGGAAGAGGTAATGCACCATATGAGAAGTTTAATTTTGTTGCTCAAATCAGAAGCTCCAGATTGATGCAACAGGATAGGGTGTAATGCAACTGAAAGTGAAGGAGAGGAAGGAGAATCAGTAGTGGAAAAGAGAAGACTGACTTGGTGATTAGACAATTGACAAGGAAGACATCTGGTTGAAAATAGTATCAGTGCTTATGTTCATTAAAATATGGAAGGTGGTGATAAACATAATCCTTCCCAAGGGAGAGTGGTGAATGCATAATGTGGTACATGTCGGTGTTAACGACCTGTCAAAGGCAATAGTTGAGAATGTTACAAGCATGTATGAAGGAAGCAGAGAAATTCCAGAATACATGGTTGGAGGCAGCATTTTCAGAAGTGTTCTATGTATTAGTGACCAGCATGCTGAGGATGAAGAGGAGTTGGGAATATAATGACCTGGTGTGGCAGTGGACAAGGGTGAGGTCAAGAATACACACCAGTTCTATGTCAAAGACGGGCCAGTGTTGCTTGGAGCTGGATTGAATGTTTGTTTCCCTGACTACATCTTTAAAGTAAGATGGGGGGCAGTGAAGAAGTACTTGTGGATGGGTGGTCATATGCTAGTCAGAAGGTGAAAATGGACAGAGCACACAGCACAGGAACAAACAAGGCTGATGCACTTGGATAGTATTTATTAGTAGTGTAATGAGTCAGGAGAAGAGTGGTTAGCTGTAAGCAGTGATGTAGGTACTGGTGGATATTGCTGATATCGTAGAAATGTGGGTCACTGATAAGAATGGGGCATGGCATGCAGATGCCACTTTACAGGATGTTCAGGAATGACAGATTGCAAAATGAGGGAAAATAGATATGTACTTAACGTAGGGTCTATACTAAGTCTGAGACGGCAGTTTCTCAGAATATTCCCTTTTCTCTGAAGTATAGTGATCTTGAAGTTGGTATATATAACTTCTGGAGGTCTGGGGTATGGAGTGGGGATTGCCTTCTTGAAAAAAAGTTTAAAGGAGAAGAGCAATGTTAAAGATTCACTCTTCTGCTGTAGTTTTGGTCTGTTTTTTGGGGCTTGTTGGATGTTCACATTTTGAGTGTCAACATTTCATTAGGGAGCCTCACAGATTTAGGTACCCCTAATGTATCCCTAAACTCTAATCCCTTTGTTCCACTTCCTTTTATTATACACAGTAATTCATACCTCACCCTGCATACCAGTGGAAACCTTTTCATTATTTAATACCTCTAAAGTTTGTGAAGTTTTTATCTTCCCTTCCAAACACTCAGTTTTCTCTTTCTTTTCTTCACTATTTTGTATTCTACTGTACTATAAGATATCATTCTCTCATTTCTCCTGCAATTATATTGCA
The DNA here is from genome assembly GCF_019279795.1 of Protopterus annectens. Taxonomy (NCBI): domain Eukaryota; kingdom Metazoa; phylum Chordata; order Ceratodontiformes; family Protopteridae; genus Protopterus; species Protopterus annectens. Next base: position 315,980,086 of record NC_056741.1, read on the forward strand.
TATTTCAAATAGCATTAATTCATGATGTTCATCGTGTTTCACTGTTGCAGTCCTAACCAATGGGTTTATCCGGCTCCCGGTAGCCCTCGATCGGCCAGAATGCCAAAGGTAAGTAAATATGACATCGGCTGTCGTCAGTTGTAAAGGACGTCAGGATGTCTGATACAAAAGGAAGCAGCCGACGTCACTTCCTCAGTCTTCCTTGCTGTGGAGCCCGAAGCAGAAGCATTTCTTGCACAAGTGTCAGTCGACAGTTTATCTTTTTGGTTTCCGACTACAAAGTTGAAGTCAACTACAGCTAAGTACCCCTTTGGGGATCCTCTTTTCTTGCCTTAACGAATGTCAGAAAAGGTTATTTGTCTTACCTATGGAAAGCAGATTCCCCATAGAGATTTTCATTCCTATTGTATTATTTGTTTAGGCCTTGACCACAGCGTTCCTAATTGTGATATCTGTGATTCCTTTACTCAGTGTACTATTCGTCATTGGGCTAAGCTTTTAGCTAAAAATGATCAATTCTCTGCGCTGCCCTTTGGCTTATCTACTGCTCCCAGAGTTTTCACAAAGTGCCTGGCTCCAGTCATTGCTTTTTGCAGGCATAAGAAAATTCAGATTTATCCATACTTGGACGACTGTTTAATTCAAGCACATTTTCAGGAACAGCTGTTAAAGGATCCTGAATTTGTAAAGACTCTTCTCTCTTTCCTGGGTTACACTCTCAACGAGGAAAAATCAAAAATGGTGCCATCCAAGGAGATAACGTTCCTGGGAGCGAGTCTGAACACAGCCGGCCAAATGATATATCTCAGCCAGGGGAAGCAAGCAACTCTTTCAGTTTACTCCAAGGACTTGGCAAGCCTGTCCCAGCTCCCTGCAAGGAAATACCTGCAAGCTCTGGGATACATGGCCTCCTGCATTCTCATGATTCCATATGCAAGACTGCATATGAGGAAATTGCAATGGTACCTCAAGAACATTTGGTGTCAACACACACAGGACCTGGATATGATTATTCCTCTGCTTCCATGTCTGCAGACAGAGTTTCTATGGTGGGCAACAGCCTGCCTCCAAAACAAAGGCATGCCTTTTCGCCCACCCTCTGCCACTCAAGTTCTTACCACAGATGCATCGGACTACGCCTGGGGAGCTCACCTGGATGGCAGATGCATACAGGGACATTGGAATGCCCAGCAGATGCACCTGCACATAAATCTAAAGAAGATGATAGGAGTTCAGCAGGCCTTACTAGCTTTCACGCATCTTCTTTCTCCAGGAACCCTGCTCGTCAGAACAGACAACACCACAGTCATGTGGTACATCAAGCAGGGAGGGACTCATTCTTACCCCTGTGCAGGCAGACCATGAATCTCTGGTCCATAGCAGCATCCCTGGGCCTGCATCTCCTAGCTCAGCTTCTTCCAGGAAGGCTCAATGTTTTGGCAGACCAGTCAAGCAGACAGACCCTGGATCCTCACGAGTGGCAGCTGAACAGAGCAGTCTTTTACAGCATCATTCAATGTTGGGGCACACCTCAGGTGGATCTTTTCTCCTCCCCAGACAACCATCTTCTACCTCTTTTTTTGCACCAGACAGCATCACAGCAGAGCCTGGAAAGTGGATGCTCTGTCCTTCCCTTGGACGCTGCTATCAGTTTATGCCTTCCCTCGTCTTCCTCTTCTTTTCAGAGTATTATTGAAGATCAGGGACGAATGACCAAGGACTATTCTCGTAGCTCCGGACTGGCCCAGACAGCATTGCTGTCCACTGCTTCTCAGTCTCTCGCAATTTCCTCCTTGGCATCTTCCTCTGAAGCCAGATCTTTTGATTCAGGAAGGGGAAAACTTTCTACATCCTCATCTTCAGTCTCTCCATTTGGCAGCATGGCTCATTGTATGACTCCATCCTTTTCTTCTTCCCTTTCCCAGCAGGTGGTTGACCTGCTGAGGGAGGCCAGGAGGCCTAGCACTAGGAAGTCCTACGCTGGCAAATGAGAAAGATTCTCTCATTGGATGTAGGCTAGAGCGGAATCTTCTTCTCAGCCTACCCTTCCTCTGATCCTGGAATACCTTGCTGATTTGCTTCAGGGTGTTCTTTCTTTTTCCTCTATCACGATCCATGCTTCAGCCATTTCTGCTCATTGTTCTTTTGAGCAACCCATTTTCTCTCATTCCCTGATGAAAATGTTTCTCAGAGGTGCTTGCAACTTAAAACCTCCCAGAAGGGCACCTACTCCAGCCTGGGATCTTAATTTTGTTCTAGAGAAACTCACTCTTCCTCCTTTTGAACCAGCTGCCACTACAGATTTAACGTTTCTCTCTTGGAAGACTGCCTTTCTCTTGGCTGGGTCTATATGACAGTATCGAATGGACTAAGTAGTGAATGCTGTTTAGTCGATCCGATACTGTTGAAATGGCAAAATAGCGAAGACACAGAACATCGATTTTTTTCCCAGGGAAAAAATTTGGTGGGCCGTCTTCGGGACTTTGCCATTTCCTCCACTATGGTGCGATCTCGTAGTTGGTATATTTAAGTAGGGGAGGTGTGGGGGCACAGCCCCCCACTTAAATTTGTGTTGAAGTTTTTTTTTTTTTTTTTTTTTTTACGGAGCAGCAAATTTTTTCCCTGGGAAAAAATTCACCGTTCCGTTTGATGTTTTGTTGTTTAGATATTATCAGTATGATGAAATAGTGTTCGCTATTTTCATCGTACGACAATATAATGTAGACGCTCTTGGCTATAACTTCAGCAAGGAGGGTTTCGGAGCTGCAAGCTTTGATGACTGTGGAGCCTTTTCTTATTTTCCATGCAGATAGAGTCTCTCTAAGAACCAACCCTTCCTTTATGCCTAAGGTGGTTTCTAACTTGACTCTTTATCAGTCCATACACCTTCCTATTTTCTTTCCTAATCCTTGAAATAGAGGTGAAAGGATCCTACATTCTCTTGATGTTATGCACAGACAACTCAGGTTTTACCTGGACAGGACTAAAGACCTTTGGAAAACAGCACAGTTATTGGTCAGTTTTGCCCCTGGAGCCCAAGGCAAGGCTATTTCTAAGCAAACCATTTCTAAATGGATTGCACATTGTATTACTTTTTGTTATACCTTTCATGGCAAGGTTCCTCCTCAAGGGCTTAGGACCCACTCAACTAGAGCAGCTTCCACTTCTGCAGCCTTTTTAAGGGGTGTCCCTACTAAAGACAATTTTGGAGGCTGCCACATGGTCTTCTGTTCACACTTTCACAAAGCATTAAAATTTGCCTTTTTTTCCAGAGCCACGGCAGGGTTTGCCACTGCTGTTCTGCAGGGCATCATCTCCAATCCTTGATTCTGTTGGTTCCTCTTCCCTTTTCTCTGGGCTTTGGTAATCAACCCATTGGTTAGGACTGCAACAGTGAAACACTATGAACATAGTACAGTTGTGTACACTTACCATAAATGTAGATGTTCGAATGTATTCACTGTTGCAGTTCTGGTTTCCCTCCCTCCTTCCCCTTTTTGGTGCTCTCCTATTCTCTTTTCCTAAGGTACAGGCTAAATTTGGTATTTGCCAAAATTGCTTTTGGTTTAAGCCTTGTTTTCTGGGGCTTCTGACTTACGGCAAGAAAGACTGAGGAAGTGATGTCGGCTGCCTCCTTTTGTATCGGACGCCCTGACGTCCTTTACAACTGATGACAGCCGATGTCCAGTTTACTTACCTTTGGTATTCTGGCCGATCGAGGGCTACCGGGAGCCGAATAACCCATTGGTTAGGACTACAACAGTGAATACACTCGAACATTTACATTTATGGTAAGTGTACACAACTATACTTTTGCCATATCTAATTGCTCCTAGTTTTACTCTCCTATTCATTCCATATTTCCATGTATATTCCACTGAACAGAGGACTCTAATATTAAAAGCTTTGAAGGCAGTCATGACTTTGAATTCTTTGATACAGACTGGTTGTAAGTCCATTTCAGTGATTCCCTCCATAATATCCTGTTGATGAAGTGACAGTGCAATTCATACAGATCACACTCTACAATCAGTAAAGAATACTGCATAGCTATGTAAGGAATCATCTCTGATTCACTTCTGCCAGTACTTATAGCTAGTACAATGATAAGTCTTCTGCTGTGCTGTAAATGAATTTCACTTTCACTCACTTCATAAAGATGTGGATCCCCATGTTGCTGCAGTCTGCTGTACATGCTAACATTATGGCGTACTGTTTAGTATTTTGGCCCAGGACCATGAGGAATCCTGTCAAAAAGCCATCCCCCTTATTACTGGTGAATAATAGTGGTGGACAGCCACTGCTAGGTGTCTGTCCCCCCACCCTCCTGCAAGACATTCTGGCAAACTTTATATGCCAGTTACTCCAGGCATACTCATAGACAGTAACTCCGCGGCAAGCAAAGTTCCAGCTAATACTTTTTATTTATAAATTGCAGGTCATTTCAGGTCACTCCCTGTTACCTACTACACCTCTTACCTAACACTGTGGAAGGACAGTACCCCAACATTTCTCCAGCCCACCTAGTTGAATTAGGCATCTTGAAGCAGTGTAGCAATTGCCTCATGTACACTGACATCTCACTTCTTTTACGGTACTCAAACTCAACATGTGAGAGGTGGATCTACATAAAAAACCTGGACTCGACACTCCCTCGCTCACCAGTCAGTATACCTGACCCAAAGGAAGATGTCAGCACTCGCATACCACCACCTGTACCCACCATGCAACCAACACATAACCCCACATATGCACAGGTCCTCTCTAGAAACCTACCCAAAGCACAGAGATCTCCCAAACACAAGCGCGCCACACACAGTTCACATGTAGATAAACACAGTACACACAAAAACACACATGCAAGTGTCTCACCAGGTAAGCCGTTAAGGCGTAACACAACCAAATATACTAGTCATAAGTGACTATCGTGAGGCACACTGATGTTCCACTGACCAGGTTGGTTAAGGAGAAGGTCACAGTTAGCCATCTGTCTGGTGCCAGGATCCAGAGCATCACATACACACACTCAAGTCTGTCAGCAGCACATACTGTTATGACTCTGTCATAGTACCTGTTGACCTGAATGACTTGAGATGTACATCTCTGGACTATATGAAGAGAGACATGACTGAGCTCTTGGATTGTGTGTCCCAGGCAGGTGTGTCCCTAGCCTTAAGCAGCATACTACTGTCACTCAGGATGATGCCACAGTACTAGCAAAAGATGATTGACTTCAACAGTTAGCTTAACTTGTTTTGTCATTCTAAGGGGATCCAGTTCATGTCTGCCTGGGATGACATGGTTGATATACCTCGATACTTTGCCGGAGACGGTCTCCACCTATCGCGCCTAGGTTTTTGCCTTCTGTTAAAGGCTTTTGCCTCCCCCCAGTGCTTTTCTTAGACAATGTCACAAATAGAACATTTTCATCATAAACTTTTTTTCCTCAAAAACCAACATCAAAGTCATGCTGATAAATGCTAGGATTCTTAACCTAAAACTACACTCATTGGAAGCTGCCATCACCTTGGACAATGCTGACATCTGTGCAGTCACAGAAACCTGGTTCAAGGAAGTGGGGAGCATCCTGACTGTACTGGGTTATAACACTTTCCACTGACTCAGACCATCAGACGGTAGCAGGAAATCCAGAGGAGGAGGAATATCTAATTTTATTAAAGACAAGTACTCTTCCAGATTGGTACATGTAAATTAGTCCCTCGAATTTCCCCATGTGCTACACTCTTCATATTATCGTCAGTTATAGGGCACCCACAGTGCTTACCTGGACCTCCTGGAGTCCCTCAATATACCACCAAACATCCTGATTTTGGGAGTCTTCAACTACCCATCAATAGATTGGTCTAACTACACCTGTACCAAAGCACTCGCCTAGAGATTCTTGGAACTTTGTAAACTCCAGTACCTTGGACCAGGTAGTAGACCACCTGCTAGAGGATCATGAAACATTCTGGATCTGGTGCTCACAAACATGTGATCAATGCACCACCCCAAGTGTGTACAGTCATCTGTAGTGAGATCTGACCACGAGTCAGTCACACTAGAAGTAACAATAGTATCTGACCCCCCCATGGAGAACTAAACTAAAATATTTCTCCAAAAGTAACAATAGTATCTGACCCTCCCCATGGAGAACTAAACTAAAATATTTCTCCAAAGCGAAGTATAATCTCTTATGAGATATTACTAATTTCATAGCCCCTACCCATACTGAAGACAAGGATACCTATGCCAAGGTTTATTTCAACACCTTTTATAAACACCTGTACAGTTGCATCGACTCAGCTTATGCAGTAGGATAAAATTAAGTTTCTCACATAAGAACAAGCTTGTTTGGTGGACATCTGCCATAATGCAGGCTATATAACAGGCAAAAGAAACTGCTGTCCAAAACCAGTAGAAGACTGTCCCCAAACTCAAAGGACTCCCTTATTGGACTAAATAAGCAAATTAGACATGTAATGAAAAAATCCAAAGCTGACTAAGAATCTAAATTGGCCACACTAGCCAAGGGTTAACCAGAAGTCGTTCTTAGCTACATCTGTAACCTCAAGAGTAAATCCCAGAGTTGCACTGAACTTGTTGTAAATGCATAGCATATACTGAACTTGGTGATATTGCTAATTTCTGGCAGTTAGGTTCAGTGAGAACATCTCCTCCCATCACCATCCAATATACCACAAGACATTGCCCCCTCAAGTCCTCCCCCAGAAATCTCTAAAGAACAGGTCCTTAATGCCCTTTCCAAGGCAAACAACATGGCCTCTGAGAGACCAAACAGCATCCCTGGCTTTGTCCTAAACTGCGTAAAGCAGGAGCTAGTGACACCTATGAATGCTCTCTTTAACCACAGTCTAAGTACTGGGTATGTTCTTGCAGATTGGAAAATTGCCACTGTCATCCCCCTCCACACAGGGGGCTCCTCTGCTGGCCCTGGGCATTATGGACCAATAAGTCTGACCAGCCTCATATGGAAGACCATGGAAATAATAGTCATGGACCCTCCTCAGCAAGAATATAGGCGGCTTCCAAACACTAGACCCATCTCAGTTTGGTTTTGTCAAAGGGAGATCATGCCTACTGAACTTGATGGACTTCTTTGAAACAGTCACCAAGCCCTGGATGAAGGCAAAACTGCATACTGCCTATGTCGACCTAGTGAAGGCCTAGTCACCATTCCCCACTCAGGCATCATTGATAAACTTACCCAACTGAATGTAAACCAGTATGCAGTTAGGTGGATTGCTAACTGCCTCACGTGTAGAACAACAGTTAAAGCAGGGGACTCCTCCACCTCCAGACCAGTAACCAATGAAGTACCACAGGGCTCTGTGCTGGGGCCCCTATTGTTCGGAATTTACTTTTCTAAAGTATAGGCCAAAACAGAAGGTATGTGGCTGACAAAGTTTGCAGATGACTGCAAGCTGGGCGTGATCATTGAACCCCCTAATGACATTGTCAGCCTTCTGGAACTTCTTACTCAAACCAACAATTGGTGCCAAAATTACGGGCTCAAGATAACTCCAAAAAGTGCATAATCATCCCCTTCAGCAAGGGAGACGTCCCTGCAAAGTACCACATTAACAACATAATCTTAAGTGCCCAAACCACTGGCAAGAGATCTGGGCACACAGGTTGACAGCAACCTCTTCTTTGACCTTCATGTTTGCACAATGGTAAGGAAAGCCTTTTAACATTGTCCATTGCCAAAAGGCATTGTCTCCAGAAAAAAAGAGGTTATAACCCCCCCCCCCCCGTACTCCTCCCTTATTAGACCAGTTATAGAATACATTGCACCCTTTGGTATGTACCTCGCCAGGCACCTCCAACAATTGGAGAGACCTCAGAGGAACTTACAAAGAAAATTCAAGGTGTTCAACATCTGTCCTATGCTGATAGACTAAAATCCCTGTCGCTATACTCTTGTGTCCTACAGACTACTCGTGTGACCTCTGCCTAGCCTGTAAGGCAACTGCAGACCCTGCCCTGATAGAAGTTCTGCATATTAGCAAGACAAATGGTACTCACTGGACTCGCTCTAGTTATCTCAACATGAGAAGCGACATTAACAGAACCTGTTGGAGAGAGAGGTTCATCTTCCAAAGGCTCCCCCTACTCTGGAATAAGCTTACAATCTTAGTAAAGCAGGGTCATTTACTGACCCTTTTCAAGGGTAATCTGGATAATTGGATGGGGAATTGCAAATTCACCCCTGGGGTTTTACCTGCGTCCCTTCTGGACAGGAGCAGCAGGTGTTGGGTCAAGTCTACTAGTAGTACCACTATAAGAGGGAAAAACTAGGCTTGGCTTCTAAGGGCCGCAGGGCCATTGGCCTAGTAACCTGCTATGATCCTATGCTAATATGACATGTATAAGTAAGTCACCCCAGAACATTTTATTGCAGTGCCATTGGTGTTTCTTGACGGCAGGAAATGGGCAGAGGTGCCCCCTAGATAATAAGCAACTGTATACATGGTTGTAAAGTTCCTCTGGACAGCAACATTTACTGTTTACTGTAATTTTCAGAAGACGTAGATTTGGTCCTGAACAAGTGACATTTGATGTAATGTGTAACACGAGTGGGTTTCCAAGGAACGCAAACATTTCCAAAAAGTAAAGAGTGGTGGGAGTCAGTGGTTCTGCTTAAGAAGCACTTACTGTAAGTAATGGGATGTGGGAGTATTGCCATGGACCACAACCATTATACGTAGTGGGGGCAGGAGAAGGGTGATATGGATGGCAAGTATTTATTGTAAATGAACAGAGGGAAGCAAGGTCACTAGAGAATGAGCAAGCTGTACATGACTATGGGAGATGGCAGGAGCATCTCAGTCAATGAGCATTAATTCAGTTTACAGTGTTGAAATGTATTGTATGTGCACTTTTGTGCCATTAATTGCCTTGCAGTGCATACTTATCAGTAGGGTAGGCCTTAATTCTTAGCAGAAGTCATCACTGTAACACCAAAAATCAAAAATGAAAGTATGTTAATCTCGTAGTTAGGCAGAGTTGCTATGTGCTTAGGATGACGACATATATCAATGACATAGCACACTGTGGGCCTTGTATGATATTTTAACATTTTATGTAGTCTAACCTGCACCATTCCTTGCCTTTTAATACTATTTGTATTATAAGGCAAATAAGTTTATGTAGATGTTTCATTTTTAGTCCTGAAACAAATGAAAATATGAAGTAATAAAATGAAAATACAGAGCAGAGTGTATTTCAGTTTTACAAGTATTGGAAGTCATTTACACAAGTATCCATGGCCCTCTTGTCTTTGTGTGTTTAGAGTTCCTGTCTTCAATACATTTAAACAAGAGCCATCAGTTTGCTGGAGAGTGATTTGTGATGCCCCCCCCACACACACACACACACACACACACACACACACAAAAAAGGAGTAGTATAAAGATGTTTCACCTTTTTAGCTACAGCTCCCTATACTTTACTAAAGGCAATGTCTCAAATTCTATTTAATCAGAGAACTGTTTATTATGTTATCTTTCTGACCTTTACTGTCATAATGTCATTAGCTAAGCACACATACTTTTCTTCGCTGTATATAATTTTATTAATATTTGCATATAAATATTCATGCATTTTTAGCAGTTAGATGAACTGTACAATGTCCTTTTGGAGCTATGATCCAGTTACTGTGATGTAGTGAAAACAAGTGGTTGTTCAATAATCCAAAATACTTACTAGAAAAGTTATGATGCATACAGAACAGAGTTAAAACAAAATAAAAACTTGTTTAATGTAATGTTAAAGGAAGGAAAGCGTGAAGATGTTGAAGTTGAGGGCAAGGAAACAAGTGCAGGAGGGAGAAAGTGAAGGTGTGACCAAGAATGTCTTAAACAAGATAGAACAACTGAAAGAAGTTGGTAATATTGCAGAAATGCAGTACTAGCACTGATTTCCGTAACTGCAATATCATGGTTTTGGAAATCAATTCCGGTATTGCATTTGCGGTAACGGTTGAAGCACTGCGTTTGGTAATTTAAATATTGCAAGCTGTTTGCTTGTTATAAGTGATAGAGGCAATTTGCTAACATTTTTTTTTTAAATTTCTGCTTGTAATGCTTCTGGTCAGTCCTGGCAGGATCTGCATTTTGGAAGGGGAGCTTTAGTGTTGGCAGCAGGATTAATGGGAATGTGAGTGCTTTAGGCAATTAGTTTAATGAATAAAAATGTATATAAATGGTTGGAAATGTCAGGACTGTGTTGCTGATACTTTAACAAATTTTATTTTAAATGTAATTAGCTGTCCCGCTCTTATCCTCTTTCAAAATAAGTTAGCAGTCATATTGAACTTATGTCAGTACAGCTAAGTGTATGTTCAAGATACTGTATTTATGATGCAACTAACTAACTAAATAAAACAACTAAGCCTATGTACTAAAGGATTCAGCTGCAACACTATCATGAAGATTGCCAAATTCCGGTTATCACGGCCACACAGGTAGAAACCGCATTTTCCAAAGCTAGAATACAACATTCATGGGACCAGATGACATCCCGAGCTGTGTACTATATGAACTACAAAATGAACTGGCACCTCACCTAAGTGTCATGTTTAATCTTAGCCTCACCTCAGGCTTCATGTCCACTGAGTGGCGCACAGCTGCAGTTATCCTACTCCACAAGGGGTGATCTACCTTGGATCCCGGGAACTACCATCCCATCATTCTGACGAGCCTGATCTGCAAGGGCATGGAACGCATTATCATGGAACTTATAAACAAAGACATTGGCAACCATCAAACACTGGACCACACCCAGTTTGGGTTTGTGAAGGGCCGATCTTGTCTCCTGAACCTGATTGACTTCTTTGAATCAGTCTCCAGAGTTGTGAACGAGGGTAAGGCGGTCCACACAGCCTGTCTGGACCTCGCCAAGGCCTTTGACACCATCCCTCACTCTGGAATCATAGATAAATTTACTAAGCTGGGCATAAATCCCTGTCACTCGTTGGGTTGCCAACTGGCTTACTGACAGAACCCAGACTGTAAAAGTAACCAACTCCAAATCCAGCTCCAGACAAGTGGAGTACTTCAGGGTTCAGTCCTGGGACCACTCTTGTCTGGCATCTACTTCTCTGAAGTACAGGCCAACACTAAGGGACTCTGGCTAACAAAGTTCGCAGATGACTGCAAACTGGGAGTCATTATTGAATCCCCAAATGATGTGGATATTCTACAAAAGGGTCTTACAGAAACAGATGCCTGGTGCCAGAGCCATGGGCTCAAGCTTAATGCTAAGAAATCTGTAGTTATCTCCTTTGGAAAAAAACATGTACCCATGAATTACCACATAGGCGGCAGTACACTAAACATCAAAAGTGTGATGAGAGACTTAGGGACACAGGTGTATAGTGGTCTCACCTTCGATAACCATATCGCCACAACAGTCAGGAAATCCTTCTATGTGGCACACCTCATCACTAAGGGCTTTTCATCCAGAAAAAAGGAGGTCATTGTCCCACTGTACTCATCCCTCATTAGACCCGATGTTCTTCATCTCACATTGCTGCAGTCTTAACTTGTGGGTAGTCCGCTGTCCTCGGTCGGCCCGAATACCAAAGTATTAGGCTGGCGTCGGTCATGGGCGCTCAGATCTGACGTCAGTGCGTCATGGTATTAAAGCGCATGACCAACGTCATATCCTCAGTCTTTTTTGCCGCATGGTCCGAAGCAGAAGCAGCGTTTGCAAGTGCCGTTCAGCGTTCTGAAATTTTCGTATTCTGAGTTTCAGACCGAAACCAAGTTGGGCTAAGTACCCCGTTGGGGAATATTTTTGTTTTTTCTTGCCTCAGTTAATTCCGGATGTCAGAAAAAGTGAATAATTGTATTTCTTGTGGGAAACAGATACCGCATAGGGATTACCAGTCTCTCTGTATTCCTTGTTTGGGTCCTGAGCACGACGTAGTCGGGTGTCGCTTTTGTGCTAGGTTTAATAAGCGCACCATTAAACGTAGGTTAGATTGTGCTAGGCTTGTCTTCGGTAAGCGGTGTAATTACAATATGCCGTCGGATCCTCCGACGCCCGCTACCGCTAAGAAGCGCAAGGAAAAATCGTTAAGGTCCAAGCAGGATGAGTCGTCCGTTCTGGACGTCGGTTCTTTAGAAACTACGGTGGAATCTGTAGATCCAGCCGAGGTTTCAGCTGAGTCTCAGGGGGAGACGTTAATTTTGCAGGATGTGGCCTCTCAGGAGTCAGGTCAGGCTGAGGGGGCCTCTCAGGTTGCTGTACTTCCTTCTATGCCTAAGGGGGTTAGGCCTTCTCCTTCTGTCTCTAAGGTACCTTCTAAGGGCAGGCCTGGTTTGCCTTCCTCAGGTGTCAGTCCTAGTTCTGCAGGTTCTGTGCCTAAAAAACACATGCTTAAAATGGCAGAAGATTTAATTTCCTTAATCAGGGGTTCTATGCCCCCTCCAGATAAGAGGCCTAGGGTGGAGCCAGAGGTAGAATGTTTGGAACAGGCTTCAGATTACTCAGAGTCTTCGGCTGAAGACACTCAGGATTTTCCTCCTTATTCTGATTCAGACACAGAGGATTCCAGTCCTTCTGCTTCTCCTCCAGAGGATTTTTCTTTTTCAGAAACCCTGCATTCTATGAGGGAGCATTTTAAATGGGAAGGCCAGGATTTCTCGGATTCCCGAAAGAGGCTTAGGGAATTTTTGTTTTTACCACAACATCGGCCCTTAGCTATACCTCCTGTTTTGGATGTTGTTCAGGATGTTTTCTCTGAGGCTTCCCTTAATCCAGACTCTTTGCCTCCTGCGCCAGTTAAGCCAGATAGGTATTACAGAGTGACTGAGGCTCATAAATATCTGTATAAGAGCCCAAGGGCTGACCCAGAAACTATTAGCCAGGGACCTAAGGGTGTCAGGGCTTCTGTTGTAAAGAATCCAGTTCCTATGGATAAAGATTCTAGAGCTTTGGATAGGTGGGGTAAGAAAGTGTACACCTCTTCCACTCTAGCAATGAGGGCTTTGAATTGCCAGTTTCATATGTTGAAGTACCAGAATTTTCTCCTTACTCAGTTAAAATCTAAGGTTGATGCTTTGGCAGAGGGCATAGAGTGTAAGGAATTACAGGATTTGGTTCATGCCTCTGATCAGGTGGGTAAGCATTCTTTGCAGTGTGGTTTCGATGCTTTACAGGCTTCTTCCAGGGTGGCTGCCACTGGATCAGTTATTCGCAGGCACGCCTGGCTTAAGGATCAGAATTTGTCAGAGCATGTTAAAGCTAGAATTTTAGATGCTCCTTTACAGTCTGAAGTTTTGTTTGGTTCTCCTGCGGAGTCTGTCTTGAAGAAAATGGAAGACAAGGCTAAGTCTATGCAGACTGTTAAAGTTTTTTGCAGGTGCAGCCCCCTAAGTTTAGCAGGAATTGGCCTACTAAGGGATGGGCTTACCCTTCTTCTGATTTACAGTCTAGGGGCAGATCTAGGCTTGGTAGGGGCAGAGCTCAGAGTTCTTTCAGGCCTAGAACGTGGAGTTCCCCTGCACAATCTACAGGTGAAGGCAGGGGCCAGTCCTTTCGTAAACAGGCCCAATGACCTGCATCTTCAGCTGCCAGATCCCTCCTGTCTGGCAGCACCTTTGGGAGGAAAGTTGGCACTCTTCAAGCAAAATTGGCTTTTAGTCACCCAGGACAAATGGGTGTTGGACATTATAGACCGAGGCTACAAGTTTTATTTCCACACATTGCCTCCTTTCAAGGGCATGCCCAGACATTCCTCCTCAGCAAAGGGTAGAGGCTCACAAACAGATTTCTTTGCTTCTTCAAATGGGGGCTATACAGCAGGTCCCTCTGTCAGAAGTGGGCCTAGGATTTTATTCTCGCCTGTTTCTTGTACCAAAGAAAGGAAACACTTGGAGGCCAATTTTGGATTTATCTACCCTCAACACATACCTGGACATTCCAAAATTCAAAATGTTGACGTTGCAACAACTTCTGCCTCTGTTGGGCAAAGATCACTGGATGGTAACTCTGGATCTCAAAGAGGCTTATCTTCATGTTCCTATCAGGCCCAGTTGCAGGAGATACCTGCGTTGGCTGGGACTTTACATTATCAGTTCTCTGCATTGCCCTTTGGCTTATCTACTGCACCCAGGGTGTTCACAAAGGTTCTGGCTCCGTGATAGCCTTCTTAAGGTTAAGAGGAATACAAATTTATCCTTATTTGGACGATTGCCTGATTCTTGCTCAAGACAAAAACAAGCTTCTTCACCATCTACAGTATGTTATGGCAGTGTTAAGGTGCCTAGGGTATTCTGTGAACGAAACAAAGTCCAGTCTAGTGCCCTCTCAGGAAATGTGCTTTCTGGGTGTGAGACTGAATACAGCTTCCCAGATGGCCTTTTTGACCCTGGACAAACAAAGAAACCTTACACTTTACTTCCAACAATTGTCTCTACAGTCCAGGCTGACTGCAAGGACAGTCCTTCAAACCTTGGGGTTCATGGCATCTTGTATTCTGGTGCTTCCCAATGCCAAACTGCATATGAGGAAGCTACAATGGTATCTCAAAAATGTATGGACGCAACACTGCCACGATCTGGACACTGTCATTCAAATAATACCTTGCATTCAAAAGGAATTTTTGTGGTGGGCTCAGGAATGTCACCTAAACAAGGGACTCTCTGTGACCCGACCAGAGGCGAGGCAGATCTTAACGACAGATGCCTCGAACAAGGCTTGGGGAGCTCACCTCAATGGAAAATGGGTTCAAGACACGTGGCCTGCCAGACTTCAACATTTACATATCAACTTGAAGGAGATGTTAGCAGTCCAATTTGCATTGATGGCTTTCAAGGATCTACTTCACCCAGGACAAGTGTTGATTCAAACAGACAACACAACTGTCATGTGGTACATCAACAAGCAAGGGGGAACCCATTCGTACCCTCTTTGCAGGCAAGCTATGGTTTTGTGGGAGACTGCTCTCAGTTTGCACCTCACTCTTCGGGCAAGGTTTCTGCCAGGAGCACAGAACTCCTTAGCAGATGTTTTGAGCAGACAGATGGTGGATCCCCATGAGTGGAAATTGGATCCTCAGGTATTTCGACAGTTGACAGTGATATGGGGGACTCCAGACATAGATCTGTTCGCTTCTCCACTAAATTTCCAGTTGCCAAAGTTTTGCACAAAGATGTTTCATCCAACAGCTTGGAAAGTGGATGCTCTATCATTCAGTTGGAGCAATCTTCACGTCTATGCCTTTCCTCCTCTGCCTCTCCTTCCCAAGGTGCTCTTGAAGGTCAGACAAGACAAGCCCTCCATGATTCTAATAGCTCCAGATTGGCCTCGACAGCACTGGTACCCTCTGCTGAGGAGTTTAGTAAGGGAGCCTCCTTGGCCTTTGCCTTTAATTCCACACCTTTTGTCTCAGGCAGGCAATCATTTCCTCAATGTCAGGATTCAGTCCCTACATCTAACAGCCTGGCACATTCTGTTCTAGAACCTGGAGGGTCTCAGCTTCCTCAACAAGTTTTGAATGTTATTTTGGAGGCCAGACGGCCTAGTACAAGGAAAGTTTATGCAGATAAATGGAGGAGATTTTTTTATTTGGAGCAAAGCAAAGAGCTTTGATGTTTCCAGGCCTGATTTGAGTGTTTCTCTTCAATATCTTACAGAATTATTAGACAAGGGTTTGTCTTTCTCCTCTGTAAAAGTTCATGCTGCAGCCATTTCTGCTCACTATGACTGTGACCCACCATTATTCTCTCATCCTTTGTTTAAGCAATTCCTTAGAGGGGCAAAGAACATAAGACCCCACGAGAGCTCCTACTCCTTCCTGGGATCTCAATTTTGTGTTGGAAAAGCTTACTTTACCTCCTTTTGAACCTGCAGCTACGTCTGAGTTAAAGTTTTTGTCTTGGAAGACTGCTTTTTGTTGGCCATTACGTCTGCTAGAAGGGTATCTGAATTACAGGCTCTAATGGCAGTTGAACCCTTCCTGATTTTTCATAAGGATAGGGTATCTCTGCACTAACCCTACTTTTATGCCTAAAGTGGTTTCAAATGTGGCCTTGAACCAATCTATTCATTTGCCTACTTTTATGCTGATCCCCAAAATAAAGGGGAGAAAATTTTGCACACTTTGGATATTCACAGGCAGTTGCGTTATTATTTGAGCAGGACTAAAAGGTTCAGACAGTCTCAACAGTTGTTTGTTTCTTTTGCTTTGGCCTCTCAGGGGAAACCTGTTTCAAAACAAACTATTTCTAAGTGGATTGGCCATTGTATTGCTTTTGTTATTCTCATCATGGTAAGGAGATTCCGGCTGGAATCAGACCTCATTCCACTAGGGCTACTGCCACTTCTACTGCTTTTTTAAGGGGTGTAGCTACTAAAGATATTTTGGAGGCAGCTACTTGGAGTTCAGTGCACACTTTTTCTAAACATTACCATCTCCCTCTTTATTCCAAATCTAGGGCTGGATTTGCCACTGCAGTTTTACAGGGCATGTTAGCAGCTCCCAATGCTTTATGATTTTGCCAGCCTTCCTTTACCTTTGCTTTGGGATTCTACCCACAAGTTATGACTGCAGCAATGTGAGATGAAGAACATAGTACAGTTTTGTACCTACCATAAATGTAGATGTTCGAAGATCCACATTGCTGCAGTCCAATTTACCCTCCCTCTTTCCCCTCTGTAGTTTGGAGTGGTTGTATGGTTTGGGTGGTAGAGGTTGTTTGTACATGGGTTTTGGAGGTTTTTCTATTTTTGGCTGTGGCCTTTCTTTTTAGGGCCTTCTGACATCTGGGGCAAGAAAAGACTGAGGATATGACGTCGGTCATGCGCTTTAATACCATGACGCACTGACGTCAGATCTGAGTGCCCATGACCGACGCCAGCCTAATACTTTGGTATTCGGGCCGACCGAGGACAGCGGACTACCCACAAGTTATGACTGCAGCAATGTGGATCTTCGAACATCTACATTTATGGTAGGTACAAAACTGTACTTTATAGAGTATAACACCCCATTTGGTATGTACCTCATGAGACATCTGCAACAGCTGGAAAGGCTGCAGAAATACCTCACTAAAAGAATCACAGGCCTAAAGCAGATGCCATATGCTGACCGTCTAAAAATAAAAAAACTCAGGCTAAACTCTGTGGCATATTGTCTACTCAGAGGTGATCTCTGCTTAACAAACAAGGCCATGTCAAACCCTGAGCTGTTGGACATGCTCCACTTAAAGAAATCCCAATCCCTCAGAGCCACATGCTCCAGGAATCTAAACCTTGTCATAACAATGAACAAAACATGCTGGAAGGATAGGTTTCTGACCCAGAGACTCCCCATACTCTGGAATAGACTGCCCATACATGTCAAGCAGAGTGCCTCCTTGGCCCTCTTCAAAAGGAACCTTGATGATTGGCTGGGAGAGAGGAAATTCACCCCGGGGATCATGTCAGTCGCCCTGCTAGGCAGGGGTCCAGGGAAGTAAATACTGTGGGAAGAAATATCCTGGGAATTGTTATGGCTAGGCTTGTATAGGCCCTAGGGCCGATAGCCTAGTACCAATCTATGAACCTAAATCAGGGACAGTGTTTAGAATTATTCCTGCAAATTAGTAGGGCAGCACACCTCAGATGCTCACTTCACAGTATCATAGGTGTACTGCATCAGTGTAAAGCAATTACAATGTTCTGCAGTTACAGCTGGAAAAAATGCTCATGTCAGTGGCAGAGCTGCTAGTGTTTAATGTTAATGATAGCAGACACACAAGATTTCTGTACTTACAGCCAAATGAAATTTAACCACCAAAGCTCTGAAAATTTCTCAGATTTTGTCTTATAGTTTTGATGTGTCCCTTTAAAAATGCCAATTTCTGTCAAGTCGTTGAGGGATGGATTCAGTGTATAATACAAGACTGCAGTTCTAGATATTTTATTCTCCATAAAAAGCATGTCAAATCATAATCTAAACTAATTTTCTAACTGAATAAGAACATTTCAAAAACTGTTCCAGATTCTGAGTCTTCGTCTCTTGTTGGTCCTGGCTTTACCTTGATGCTTGAACTAAAAAGCTGAGAGCTTGTAAGCATTAAACAAAAGATAAAAGAAACTCTGTAGGTTACTGAACTGATCACCACATTGGTGTGTTGTACACAGAAATTGATGTTTGGGAACTGCAGTTAGTGGTTCCTAAACTAATGGAGGAGCAATTTATGCAGAAATGATGGCTAATGGGTTGGGTTGTATATTAAACTAAGAGGGAGTGATCTCATGATGAGTGTACTACAGAAAGCAGTGGGTGTTTTGAGCAAGAGAGAGGAAAGTCCAAACTAAGCAGGACCTGTACAGACCCTCATGAGTAGAAGCTTCACCCAAAGGTCTTCCAAGAATTGATCCAACTGTGGGAAAACACCTAAAGTAGACCTGCGTGTCCCCCTCAGAATATACAACTAAAGTTTTGCACCAGGATTCCATGCAAAGTGTCTTGGGAGACAGATGTCTTTTTATTCCCATGGGCATGAATGTTTCTGTATGCCTTTCCACTGATATCTAGGATTCTTTTAAAGATCCTTTACACTGATATTCACATCCATTAGGACTCTGCAGTGATTGTGGTCATGACTCCCTTTTGACCAAAGCAACAGTGGATGTTCTTCATGTTTCACTGTTGCAGTCATCACATTTCGGTTATCTGCTTGCAGTAACCCTCAGTCGGCCTGATTACCAAAGTCTTGGGTCCTGCGTCAGTTGCTGTCTCATCTTCCATGATGTCGGGTATAAAGCATGTAGACGACGCCATTACATCATTCTTTCTTGCTGTGCGGTGCCCGAAGCAGAAGCAGTTCGCAAGTGCCGGACGTCCGACTCCTGAAATTTTCGTTTTCGAGTTTCAGAACCGAAGTCTTCAACTAAGCTAAGTACCCCATTGGGGAACCTTTTTCTTGCTCTAAACTGATGTCAGTAAAAGTTAACAATTGTATTTCTTGTGGAAAGCAAATATCTCATAAAGATTTTCATTCTTACTGCATTCCTTGCTTAGGCCCAGACCACTACGTACCTCACTGTCGGTTTTGTGCCTTATTCAAACCTCGAACTTTTCGTTGTCTGTTCATTTACACTTCTAAGTATTTTAGTACCCGGTTCAATTATCCAGAAATGGCTTCGGTAAGCCACCCGACTACCGACATTCCGAAAAAAACCACAAAGATAAAAACAGAGACAGACCGCATAGGTCCAAAGCTGCCGATGACTCTTCTCCTAAGCTAGTTGTCAGTTTACCAGTACTCAGTGAGGCGCTTTCACAGCCCCTGATACACGCTACTTCACATTCACAGGCCTCTACTGAGACTCATTCAGAGTCCGGTATGCCGCAAGATGCTGTGGAACCTGCGGATGTCTCTACCTTGGATGGGTCCGGGGCCACTGTGCAGGCACCGGCTTCTGAGGGTGTATTCAGGCCTACTGACTTGCATATTAAACCAACACCATCTTCTTCAAGGCCTAAAATTCGAACCATGTCTAGAAAACTGACACCCAGACCGCATGGTCAGGCACCTATGCCTAAAAAACAAATAAGAATGGCCGAAGACCTTATTACTCTAATCAGGGGAAGCCATCCTTCCACCTCTAAGAGACCTAGGACTGATTTTTTTCTTCTGATTCTTCTGATCAGGACTCTGAAATTTCTGTTTCCACTGATGACCAGGATTTACCCTTATGTACCTATGAGGATTTTGATGCAGAGGACTCCATTCCCTCTGCTTCCACTCCAGAGGATTTCTCTGTTGGTGAAACCTTGCATACTCTTAGGGAGCATTTTCGCTAAGAAAGCCAGGATTACTCTGAATCCAAAAAGAGGCTTAGGGATTTCTTACTCCTGCCTCAACACAGGCCTTTAGCTATACCTCCTGTGCTGGACATTGTGGATGATGCCTTCTCGGAATCTAGCCTGGCCCCTTACTCTTTACCTCCTGCTCCCAGAAAACCTGATAGGTATTACAGGGTTCCTAACTCTCACAAGTTCCTTTTTAAAAATCCTACTGCAGATCCTGAGACCATTTCACAGGGACCCAAGGGCATTAAGGCCACTACTGCCAAAAATCCTACCCCCTCTGATAGAGATTCCAGGGTGCTGGATAGATGGCGTAAGAAGGTATACACTTCTGCAACCTTGGCCATTAGGGCCTTAAACTGCCAGTTTCATATGTTAAAGTATCAGCAGCATATTATTGGATTGCTTAAACAGAAAATTATGTTGATTCCTGATTGTGCTGAAAATAAAGATTTACAGGATTTAATGCATTCTGCTGAACAAGTTGGAAAACATAATTTGCAATGTGGTTTTGATTCATTAGAGGCATCTTCCAGGGCTGCTGTCACTGGGTCTGTACTTAGAAGGCATGCTTGGCTTAAGGAGCAATCTTTGCCAGATCATGTTAAGGCTAAATTGCTGGATGCTCCCTTAAAGCAAGACCGCCTGTTTGGCAACAAAGCAGAAGAAGTAATAAAATCAATCCAAGCAGACACAAACCAAAAAGATGTAGACATAGGGTAACTTTACCAAAAAGACGGAGCCTTGGTTTGTATAAAAAACTTTATGTAAATCCCAACACACGTAAAAAGTCACGATCAGATAACAAAAATCGCGCACAGGATACACAGAAAGGTCTCCAAAATCCAGCAATATAAACCGTTAACACATATAAAAACAAGAAGTTAAGCGCTTTCGTCAAGTGTTTGACTTCTTCAGAATGTAAAATTGCTGGCTTAACAGGTTTAAAATACTGTTTCAATCCAATCAGCTGACTGATTGACTCCACATCACTTCCTCCCAATTAACCAAAATGTAATATACTAATAGTCAAGCAAAAACATCACAATGGCTTATGGATGCATTAATGTTGTTGTCTTTCGGCTTATCCCGGTTAGGGGTCACCACAGCGGAACTCCGGTCCACTAATTTCGGTAGTGGATTTTTACGTGCCGAGTTATCAGCCCTGACGCACAACCTTCAACGAAGGCACGCCCATTCACGCATGCCTCGACACAGAAGACGCTCTAGCTGAGAATCGAACGCAACAACGCTACCGCAGCACCACTACCACGGATTGTAAACCTTTACATAGCTGTCATAACATGAACATGTGTTTTAATCTCAAAAGCGAAACCAATGAGATTCTATCATTGAGACCTGGCGGTGATATGCATTCAATCTAATTTGCCATTTCAGTTCAATAAATTCTAAATAGTCATCAACAGGTCCTCCCTGAGGTCCCAAGTCAACTTGCTCTAATATGAAAAAAACTAAAGGCATGGTTTGGCTGATTGCTGATGTGCTTATATAGTGCGTTATTCATATTCATCTGCTTGATGTCATACAAATGTTGGTAGATTCTAAGCCTAAATGCATTTTTTGTTTTTCCCACATAGTAGTTTTGACATAAGCTACCCCCTTACTATAAAAATACATTTTCTTGTTATTGGTTATGTATCCAAAATTTTTGCATTTTATCTTGTCATTGTCCATGATATATGGGCATTGAGGGCATCTACCACATTTAAAGGTACCCCCCATACTCGAGTCATGTTGATTTTTCTCAAGTAGTCCTTTAAGTGAGATGTCCTTCCTATATACTATTATATGCTTATTACCTACTCTTTCCTGTACATCCATGTCAGTATTGAACATTTTCCAATATTTATGAATCACGTGCCTAATTTCATTAAAGTTAGATGTATAAGTAAGTGTGAATGCACGTGAAAAATCTATATTTTGTTGCCTCCCATTGTCCTGATTTTCACTGATACCCTGACTCAGTAATGCGGTAAAGTGTCCACTAGTTCTCTTATTTTTGACCTCTTTGATAATATCTATAACAAAGGGCTCAGGGTAACCTCTTCATCTAAATAGTTGACATAATCTAGTTCTTGTTTCATAATAAATCTCAGAAAACTAGTAGTGCCATTAATGTAAGAAAAAAACCTATTCAGGTCTTGTTCCGAGCCGTTCCAAAACAGGACAATATCATCAAGGTATCGCCCATACAATACCCGTGAAGTCCTGTATTCAGAGTTTAGCACAAATAGGTCATCCCATTGTGCTAAAACCACATTTGCAAAAATGTAACTATTAGGAAGGATTATGTCAGCAATTGTTTTACATCTCAGCTATACAGAAAACCAACTTATTCAAAGACTCTACAACATTTTACTAGAGCGCACCCATTGCACCAGAAGAAGGCCCTTGTAAAAGGCCAATATGTTAGATTGGCCAGAATGGTATCTGATATTGAGGAATTTTTTTTTAAAGAGTGTGATATAATGCTGAATATGTTTCTAAGAAGAGGTTACCCGGAGTCCTTTGTTAGGCACGTGATACATAAATATTGGAAAATTTTCTTCAACTGACTGCATGGATAATAGAATTTTGAAAACTTTTAGACGCTTTAGACAGATGGAGTAAGAAGATATACACTTCTGCTACTCATGCCATCAAGGCTTTAAATTGCCAGTATCATATGTTAAAGTATCAGCAACATATTATGGTGCTAATTAAACAGAAAATGATGTTTGATGTTCTTCGTGTTTCACTGTTGCAGTCATTACATTTGGGTAATCCTGCTGCCAGGTTGCCCTCCGCCAGCCTGAATTCCAAAGTCTTGGGTCCTGCGTCGGTTGCTGTCACCCCTTCCCTGACGTCAGGTCGTCAGGGCTATAAAAGAAGCAGCCGACACCATTTTCTTCAGTCTTTCTTGCCGCACGGTGCCTGAAGCAGAAGCAGTTCACAAGTGCCGGTCGGCCGACTCCTGAGATTTTCGTGTTCGAGTTTCAGATCCGAAGTCTTCTATAAAGCTAAGTACCCCGTTGGGGAAACTTTTTTTCTTGCTCCAGACCGATGTCAGAAAAAGTTAATAGTTGTATTTTTTGTGGGAAGCAAATACCTCATAAGGATTTTCATTTTTACTGTATTCCTTGCCTAGGCCCTGATCACAACGTTTCTGATTGTCGGTTTTGTGCTAGATTTAACCAAAACACTATTAAGCGTCGGTATGATTTTGCTTTAAACTATTTTGGACGCCATTTTAATTATCCAGAAATGTCGTCAGATAGCCATCCGACTACCGGAGTTCACAAAAAACGCAAAGAAAAGAGATAGACAACCGAGGCCCAAAACCGACGACGAAGCTTCTCCTAAGCCAGTCGCTGGTTTGTCAGTCCTCAGTGAGGCGCTTTCGCAGCCCCTGATGCCCGCTACTTTAGAGTCACAGGCCGCTACCGACTCCCACATGGAGTCGGCCATGCCGCTGGAAACTCAAGGTATTGGAGCCTCAGATATTATCCCTTCAGATGGGCCCGGAGCCGCTGAGCAGGCACTGGCTTCTGAGGGTGTATTCAGACCTAAACATCTTTACATCAAACTGACTTCAGCTTCAAAGGCAAAGACTAAAGCACCTTCCAAAGCAAAGAAACAAACTTAAGAGCCACGTGGTCAGGCCTCTATGCCCGAAAAACAGATGCTCAAAATGGCCGAAGACTTGATTACCTTGATCAGGGGTTCCCATCCCCCTCCTGATAAGAGGCCTAGGCAAGAGACAGACGACGAATCTTCTGATCAAGTTTCCATTTCTTCTGATTCCTCTTCTGATCAAGAATATTCTCTTCCCCCTATGAGGATTCTGATACTGAAGAAATCTATACCTTCAGCTTCTCCTCCAGAGAGCTATTCTTTTGGGGAAACCTTACATACCATGAGGGAGCATTTCCACTGGGAGAGCCAAGATTTTTCAGAATCTAAAAAGAGGTTCAGGGATTTCCTTTTACTACCTCAACACCAGCCACTAGCCATCCCACCTGTGTTAGACATTGTAGATGATGTGTTTTCGGAGTCTAGTCTTACCCCTGACTCCTTACCTCCAGCTCCTGTTAAGCCTGACAGATATTACAGGGTTCCTGACTCTCATAAATTCCTTTTTAAAAACCCTGCTGCAGACCCAGAAACTATTTCTCAGGGTCCCAAAGGAGTTAAGGCTTCCGCTGCAAAAAACCCTACCCCCTCTGACAGAGATTCTAGGGCACTGGATAGATGGGGGGGGGGAAGGTTTACACATCTGCTACCTTAGCTCTATAAGGGCGTTAAACTGTCAGTTTCATATGCTCAAATATCAACAACATGTTATGGCATTGCTTAAACAGAAAATGTTGTTAAAGTCTGAATGTGCAGAAAACAAGGAAATGCAGGATTTATTGCATGCAGCTGAACAAGTTGGAAAGCATACTTTGCAATGTGGTTTTGATTCTTTAGAGGCCTCCTGCAGGGCCGCAGTTACAGGTTCTGTAATTAGGAGGCATGCTTGGTTAAAGGAACAAAATCTGCTGATCATGTTAAAGTTAAATTACTAGATGCATCTTTACAGCATGATACCTTGTTTGGTGTAAAGGCAGAAAAGGTGTTAAAGAAAATGGAGGACAAAGCTAAATCTATGCAAACGGTCAAAGATTTTTTACAAGTAGAGCCACCTAGGTTCAGTAGACACTGGCCAACAAAGAATTGGTCCTTTCCTGTGTCACAGACCTCAAAGGGGCAGAACCAGACGCCCTAGAAGCAGATCCCAGGCGCCAGGTTCATTTTGCTCAAAACAATGGGGGGAATTCTACCTCCAAAGTTGGAGAAGACAAATCACAGCCATTCAAGAAACAGTCCCAATGACTTCCCCCTGCCTGCACCAAGCACTTATCTCCTGGCAGCACCCTTAGGGGGAAAATTAGCACTTTTTTCTCAAAATTGGCACATTATAACCGAGGACAAGTGGGTCTTAAATATCGTGTCACAAGGCTACAGGTTCCATTTTCATACCCTGCCACAGGCAAACGGCTGGCCAGATCTGCCAAGAAATAAATGGGCAGAGGCACAAAAAAAGTCTCATCCCTCATGGATATGGGGGCCATTCAGCTAGTACCAGAGCAAGAGCAGGGACAAGGATTTTACTCAACTGTTCTTGGTACCCAGAAAGGACAAGGCCTGGAGGCCAATACTGGACCTATCTATTTTGAACACATTCCTGGATATACCAAAATTTAAGATGTTGACTTTGCAGCAGCGTCTGCCCATGCTGGGCAAGAACGCTTGGCTTGTGACTTTAGACCTAAACGAGGCATACCTGCATGTCCCTTTCAGACAAATATGCAGAAGATACCTCAGATTCAAGGCTGGCTCAATTCATTACCAATTCTCTGCACTGCCCTTTGGCTTATCTACTGCGCCCAGGGTCTTTACAAAGTGCCTGGCACCAGTAATTGCGTTCTGCAGTCAAAGAGGAATACAAATATATCCTTACTTGGACGACTGTCTAATTCAAGCAGAGAACAAGGACATTCTTCTACAGCATCTGGCGTTTGTGAAAAGACTTCTAACATGCCTAGGGTACACAGTCAACGAAAATAAATCAAAACTAGTACCCTCTCAAGAGTTAATATTCCTGGGTGCAAGCTTAAATATAACTGCCCAGATGGCTTATCTCACGCCAGACAAACAAAGGCAACTGACTACCTATTTTAAAATGTTGGCAACAAAGGCCCAGTTATCTGCAAGAAAAATTCTGCAGGCTTTGGGCTTCATGGCATCCTGCATCCTACTAATTCCATATGCAAGACTGCATATGAGGAAACTTCAGTGGAACCTAAAAAATGTTTGGATTCAACATTGCCACAGCCTGGAAACTATGATTACTCTCATTCCCTGCCTGCAACAGAAGTTTTGATGGTGGACAAAGGCTTGTCACCAAAACAAGGGACAGCCATTCCCATTACCCAGCCAGGCAAACACTAACAGATGCATCAGATTATGCCTGGGGGGCCCCCATGGCAGAGGAAGATGCATTCAGGGCACATGGGCGTCCAACCAAATGCATCTACATATCAATCAAAAAGAGATGCTAGCAGTTCAAAATGCCCTGACAGCCTGCAAGGACCTACTTCATCCAGGACAACTACTGATAAAGACAGAGACAACACCACGGTCATGTGGTATATAATCACGCAGGGGGGCACACATTCTTACCCCCTTTGCAGACTAGCCATGACTTTGTGGGACACAGCATTCACTTACCAAGTACATCTGCAGACACAGTTCCTGCTAGGAAGGAAAAATACTCTGACAGACGAACTAAGCAGAAACCTTATGGATCCCCACGAGTGGCACCTGGATCCACAAGTCTTCAGCATGATAAGGAAATGGGGATGCCTGGACATAGATCTATTTGCCTCCCCTCACAACTACCAACTAAAAAGATTCTGCACAAGGATTTATCACAGACAAGCATGGAAAGTGGACGCCCTGTCTTTTAGCTGGAAAAACCTATCAGTATATGCATTTCCCCCTCTGCCTCTCCTCCTCAAGGTCCTCCTAAAGGTCAGACAGGAGAAGCCAAGGATGATTCTGATTGCCCCAGACTGGCCCCGCCAGCACTGGTATCCATTACTAAGGAGCTTGACTCAATGCCCAGCTTGCACCTTACCTCAGATACCTCATCTACTGTCCCAGCAAAACAGTCAGATTCTGCACAGCCAACTCAGGATTTTAAACCTGGCAGCATGGCGGATAATCTAGTCATACAAAACACACCTCTCAGTAAAGCTGTGATGGATGTCATTTTGGAGGCCAGAAGGTCTAGTAGTAGAAAATCTTACGCTGGAAAATGGAAGAGATTCTGTGCTTGGAACCAGGCACAAGGAACTGATACAGCTGTGCCAAATATTCCTCAGATTTTGCAATACTTAACTGAGATGCTGGACAAAGGTCTATCTTTTTCATCTATTAAAATTCATGTCTCTGCCATTTCGGCTCATTACAATACAGAGCCACCAATCTTTTCTCATCACTTACTAAAACAGTACCTCAGAGGAGCCAAAAATTTAAGGCCTCCAAGGAGATCACCAATGCCTGCATGGGACCTCAACTATGTCTTAGAAAAACTCACCCTGCCTCCTTTTGAGCCAGCTGCTACAGCTAATATAAAGTTTTTATCTTGGAAAATAGCTCTGCTCTTAGCAATAACTTCTGCAAGACGAGTTTCAGAGCTTCAGGCACTCATGGCTGTGGAACCTTTTATCATTTTTTATCCAGACAGGGTCTCTCTGAGGACAAACCCAACATTTATGCCTAAGGTGGTGTCCAGTGTGGCTTTTAACCAAACTATTCATCTGCCAACCTTTTATCCAAATCCACAGAACAAGGGGGAGAGAATTCTGCATTCTTTCGACGTTCACAGACTGCTTAGATTGTACTTGGACAGAACCAAAGTTTTCAGAAAGACAGAACAGTTACTAGTGGCATATGCTGCAGGATCACAAGGAAAGGCCATCTCAAAGCAGACTATTTCAAAGTGGATAGGCCACTGCATTTGTTTCTGCTACTTATTCCATGGCAAGCCAGTGCCTAAGGGCATTAGGCCACATTCAACCAGAGCTGTAGCCACATCAGCAGCCTTTCTCAGGAGAGTGCCAACCAATGACATTTTATGGGCTGCTACTTGGAGTTCAGTGCACACCTTTACAAAGCACTATCATCTGCCACTCTACTCTAAATCCAGGGCAGGCTTTGCCACTGCAATTCTGCAGGGCCTCTTAGCCGCTCCTAATGCTGTTTAGCTCCAGCCTCCCATCCATAGCTTTGGGACTCTAGTCAAATGTAATGACTGCAACAGTGAAACACTAAGAACATAGTACAGTTGTGTACACTTACCATAAATGTAGATGTTCGAGAGTATTCACTGTTGCAGTCCAGGTTACCCACCAGCCATCCCCCTTTCTTCTGATGGAACCTATCTTTTTTTCTCTGATTTATACAACCTATGTGGTGTATTTGCTTGTAGATGAAGGTAAAGTTTATATTGGTGCATGTATTTATATGTATATAAATTTTGGCTACCCTTTTAGGGGGCACCTGACATCTGGGGCAAGAAAAACTAAAGAAAATTGTGTCGGCCGCATCTTTTATACTCCGGATGACCTGACGTCAGGGAAGGGCCGACAGCGGCCGACGCAGGACCCAGGACTTTGGAATTCATTCATTCATTCAAAATGCCAGCAGGATTACCCAAATGTAATGACTACAACAGTGAATACACTTGAACATCTACATTTATGGTAAGTGTACACAACTGTACTTTTCTTTGACAGTAAATCCTTCTTTTATGCCCTAGGTGGTCTCAGAGTTACTCCTGGTCCCGTCTGTTAATCTTTCCATCTTTTTTCTTGTCTCCAAAAGCAAGTGAGAAAATTTCTGCAGACTCTTGAGTACTTGCAGCTCAAATACTACCTAGACAAAACTCAGTCCATCAGGAAAGCTGATGAGCCGTTTTGTTTCCTAAGAAGGTAAAGGAAAAGGGCACCCATTGGCAAAACAGGCAATTTCTACATGGTTGTCTTGGGCTATTTATTTATTTGTTTATTTTTAATTCTGTCCATAATAAGCAACATTCAGGCAGGGTTAGTTCCCATTCTACCAGGGCTTTGGCGGAATTCAGGAAAGGGGTGGACTCAAAATATTCTAGATTCATCAACTTGGTCCTCTCTGCATGTCTTTGCAAAGCACTACAAACAGGATTCTTGTTTTTAGATTCAGAAAAAGGCTTGGATTTGGATCATCCTCCAGGGACTATATGGGTTTTTAGTTTACCATAGCTTAAATGAAAAAAGCAGGAAAATTAATCCTATCAATATAACTTGGGATACTATAACAGTGATCTAATGTTGAACATAGTACAGTTGTGTAAGTAGATTTTCCATAACAGTAGATATAACAGATCACTTTTGCAGTAACAGTCTCCTCCGTCTAACCCTACCCCCTCATTTGGCGGTGTGTTTTGATTTTTATGTATTGCCATGGTGGAAGTCTATACCCTTGAGTATATAATTACATTTGTGTTACTTTTCCTAGCGTTTTTCCTTTCAGGGCTACTGCCTCCCTTCTTGGGACAAGAAAGTGCTGAGACTTTTGTGCTCTGTCTTTTCATATGGAGCTCCTCTTGAGCTCCTGAAAAAGTGTGTTGAGGGTGCCCAAAGGAGTTAAAAAGCTGGCTGGTGGCAGTGGGCAAGACCCACTAATAGATACTGCAACAGTGATCTATTAGAGCATCTACAGTTATGGCAAGTTTACTTACACATCTGATTCTGGGTGTTAAACTGAAGGAAAAGCACTATAATGAGAAGAAAAAAATGACTTGGATAATGATGTACTTTTAACTTTAAAAGTACTGCAAATTCACAGTAACTAGAATTTGAGGCATTTAAGTATTTAATGAAACTGTGCGAATGGAGCCTGTAAAATGTTTGAGGATCATTGATACGTGAACAGACCTCACTGCAGTAGTAGTGATAAGGTTAGCATGACAGTTTATTGTGGAATGTTCTGCACAATATTCAAATTTTCTTCTGATTAAATTTACTTCAGAAATCATCATGAGGCCATTGTACTAACTCACATTTTAAATTTGACGGGTTGGGTCTTGTTTTGTTTCTCTGCAGCTCGTTACCAGAATGAATTAGCTGGTGTTGACACTGAACATTTAGCTGAGAGACTGTACCATCAAGCAGTCTTGGTAGCCCCAAATGTGGGTAAGTGGAACTAATTTGCTATGCATTAGTTATCACAGGTTGTACCTTTATGTGCTTGAGCTTTGTAATTGAGTGACAAAGGTGTGGTATTGGTTTTGCAGGGAATTCAGGTGCTTTGGTACTGCTAATGTCTGAGATGACTCTGTGTATGGGGTCATGTTTTAGCATTTTGTTACAATATTTTTGGGGTGACTGGTAACTGATTGTGGGATGAGTTGTGCAGTAGAAGACTGTGCTGGGGCAGTAAGGTTTTACCATTGGCGATGAGTCTTTTTGCTAATACATTCTCTTACTGAATGCATTGTGAAACAAGAGACTTCAGTTAAACTCTGGTGAGGGCCATACATTTTTTTTTGTAGGATGAAGCTAAAAAAGTTTTGTGTTCAGTCAGTCAAATCCTTACTCTTTGCTTGTATAACTGCATTGACTTTGTCTGCTTCTGATTTTTCTATGATATGAAACTGATTTTGTTTTTTGATGTATTTATAGTGATGAATACAGTTTGGTAAACTAGCACCCATGTTCACTTAGATAAAGAATAGTGCAGCTCCCAGTTCAGCATTGCTAATAATGAGCCTCTAATTTTGCATAGCAGATGTGCTCCTTTTCTGTAGACAGGCTCGAGGTTCCGAGTATCTTCCCTTGCCTGAAATTTGGAGGCAAACTGTGTCCACCCATAGGAAGAGACCTAAAAGCTTTGTTTTCTGAGTCCGTGGAAGTGTGTTTTACATGATCCACCTCAATCTGTTGGGAATCACAAAACTAGACTTTGCAAGACCAACCTATAACCACTTAATTGATTCTGCAATATTTTTTAATGTTTGCAGATATTGTCTAATTTGGTGCGAAATACTGGTTCTGTAAAGCTGATGCTGCATTGTAATATGTATGAGGTTTTGAGTGATGGCATTTTAGAAACTCGCCTTATATTTCTGTGTAAAATGTTGGATCTGACAGAGTTAATATTTTAAGGATTTTTGGCATTTTTTATAACTCTTTTTATAACTTTGGTTAAAATCTTTTATATAATTGCATCAGTAATAATACATCTGTAATTACTTCTGATTCAATTTTTGCATAGGTGATCGGGTTAAACAGTAGGTGTAGTGCAAATACATAACACATTGCCCATGCTTAGCTATAGTTATTTGCTCAACTTCTGTTTGCAACCTTTCCAAACAGGCATTACACACAATACTCCAGCCTGTTCCTCATAGAAGACCAGAGTGACACAAGTGACTGCCAGAGTAATCCCCAACTTTTACTATGTGTTAAAAAATGTGGAGACTTGTATCTAGACTTAAAATAGCTGTTGAGGTGGTACACTTTGGAGGCAGAAGAGAGAATAGCTGTCTAGTCTCATAACGCTGTGTCAGAGTTTTCCCTTCAGTAAGGTGATGTGAACCTTTGTTATACTGTTCTGATTTTTTTTTAGTAAAATACAATGCGTATTACTTCAGGTATTTGTAGGTAATCCAGTATTGTGTATGGTGAAAGTGATAAATTGTAAAATAATTTTGCAGATTGCAGGGCAGTTAATTTTGCATAAATGTGTTGTACATTTTTTATTGCATTATTCTCCCTCCTCTCCCATGTGGTTCTTCCCACTATGTTTGATGACCAGCAAGCCCTTTCACTTTTCTGTCTTGAGTATTCCCCAGTAAGGCAAGAGCTGGTGGGAGGCATTCATGCAAGCAGCCTAAGTGGTGGTTTGTGCCACAGCTGACAACATCCAAGGAATGAAGCATGTTCTTATTTAGGCCATACTCCTTCCACTGGGAGGAGAGTAGAAGAAATGAGAGGCCATCATCTCTTGCTGAGTGACTGCAGAGTTCTCTCCAATGTGGATGCATGCTTCTGTGCATTCACTAGGAGAGCTACAGCCATAGAGGCTCGGTGGCCAAACATCTGTCTCTGGGGCTGTCACATAGCAGTGTTGTCCCTCCTTGATGGGACTGTAGTATTGGATGACCCTGGACCACCCCCTCTAACCCAGAATGGGAAGATGGACAAGGTTTGTCAAGTACCCAAGCTGCAAATTGACCTTTGGTAACTCTGACTGCAGTCAGGGCTTTATCCATGTAAACCACCATAGTTGGATTGGGTATGACTGCATTATTCTCTTAAGTCTTTGCTCATTCTAAGAAGAATTGATTGATAACTAATTGTTGGGACTGATTAAAAAAGGCTGTTGTAGTATTTCTTGTCTTCTGGTGTAAGATATGGAAAGAATTGATACTGTGTACTGTTTAATGTAAACAACCTGCTGAATTAATCAGAAATGAAGATCCAGGAGTTTGATGTAGTCTTTGTTAGCACTTTGTCAATCTGCAGCCACTGTAGTAAAGTTTGTGGTAAAACTTTGAGTTAGTATTAAGGTGATTAAGTGAGATGGCAAAGAATTGAATGCGCACAATCTTTTTTAATTACATAGCCTAAAGTCACAGCCGTTGAGCTTATATTTACATTTAGTTTAGTATTTTGCAAATCAGAAGTTGAAAAAGATGGCGTCCAAAACTAAAAAGTGTGCTTTACAGTAGAAACAATGCCGAGCTTGGGGAATGGTATAATGGTTAAGGTGTTTACCTTGCATTCACAAAGTACAAGGTTTGGGTGGGGGGGTGATATAATGGTTAGTGTTTACATCATAGACACAAGGTTCACCTTTTAGAAGGGAAATTGGTTAGGCTTAAAATGTCCCAAAAGAGCAGCTAGCTTACTACTACTTGCCTGTTAACCTCAGAACCTAAGTGAACAAATATTTTTTGGTTCAGTGAACATTGATGCTAAAAAGGAATGATCATATCTTTGCAACACACATCAGTACTTGAAATAATTTCTAAGGGAGTTAACTGAACTTCAAAAGGCAACATTTAGTAAAGTTTGCAGATTAGAAGGATGGTCATTGATGATGTAATGAGCAAACAAAATCACTCCAGGGTAATTTTGCACAGGTATATGCACGTGCAACGTATCATTTCATTTAGAATTTTGTCTTGCATTGATTAAAGTCGCACATTTAAACTGTTAAGAAAATGACATTGGGGTGTTTTTCATAGTGATAAACTGCAGAAGTTTGTAGGATGAATCTGTGAACAGTGGTGATTAGCCAATAAGCTGATGTACTGTATACAAATAAGTGGATGTTCTTTGTGTTTCACTGTTGCAGTCATCACATTTGGGTTATTCCAGCCAGGGTAACCCTCGGCCGGCCCGAATACCAGAGGCTTAGTATTTCTGCATCAGTTGCTGTCACTTCAGGACTGACGTCAGGTCATCAGTAGTATAAAGTATGGCAGCCAATGCCATTACATCAGTCTTTCTTACCATGGAGGCTGAAGCAGAAGCAGTTTGCACAAGTGCCGGTTGGCCGCTACCTGAGTTTCGTGTACCGAGTTGAAGTCTACTAAAGCTAAGTACCTGGTTGGGGATCCTTTTTTCTTGCACTAACCGATGTCAGAAAAAGTTAATAATTGTCTAGCATGTGGAAAGCAAATACCACACCAAGACTTTCATTCTTACTGCGTCATATGTTTAGGCCCAGACCACAACATCCCCCATTGTCGCTTCTGTGCTTTGTTCAACGCCAGAACTATCCATCGTTGGGCCCTTATTGTAGCCAGATATTTTCACTTACAGTCCTCTAATTCCGATATAGCTTCGGTAAGCCATCCGACAGCAGATATTCTGAAAAAAATGTAAAGATAAAGACAGAGGTAGACCGCACAGTTCCAAACCTTCCGACAATGCTTCCGTTAAGCTAGTCGTCAGTTCTCTGATCCTCAGTGAGGTGCTTCTGCAGCCCCTGATGCCCGCTTCTGTAGATTCGCAGACCACTGCAGAGACTTTTTCTGACTCCGGTATGCCTCAATACTCGTCTTTGACTAAGGATCCTGCTGGCATCTCTACCTTGGATGGGTCCGGAGCTGCTGAGCAGCCACCGGCTTCCGAGGAAGTCCGCACTACCGATTCTCGACACGAACCGACGTCTTCTTTCGTGACTACCGTTCTTTCGAAAACAATCGAGTTTCTTAGGCCCAGGGTACGAACCACAACCAAGAAACCAACGACCCAATCTCAGGCACCTGCTTCCTTGCCTCAGTCTCAAATGCTTAAAATGGCAGAAGGACCTTATCATGCTGATCAGGGGAAGCCAAGCTACCTCCTCCAAAAGGAAAAGAGATCTGTCCCCTGTAGTTTTGTCTGAAAAAGAGTCAGATTACTCTGCATCTGAATATGAAGACATGCAACCCCTCTCTACTTATGAGGAGTCTGATGTAGAGGATTCCATCCCTTCAGCCTCTCCCCCAGAGGATTTTTCCTTTGGGGGAACTCTGCATACCTTAATGGAGCATTTCCAATGAGAGAGTCGAGACTACCCTCAGTCTAAAAAGAGACTCAGATAATTCCTAGATCTTCCACAACACAGACCCTTGGCCATCCCCCCAGTCCTGGATGTTGTGGAGGATGTTTTCCTGGAATCCAGCTTGACTCCTGACACCCTCCATCCTGCACCCAGAAAACCAGACAGGTACTATAGAGACTCTGACTCACACAAATTTCTTTTTAAAAATCCTACTGCTGACCCTGAGGTAATTTCTCAAGGGCCTAAAGGGGTTAAAGCAACCTCTGCTAAGAATCCCACCCTCTCAGATAGGGATTCCCGAGCACTAGACAGATGGAGTAAAAAGTATACACCTCAGCTACTCTTGCTATCAGAGCACTAAATTGTCAGTTCCATATGCTAAAGTTTCAGCAACGTACCAAAGAATGTCATCCTTTCCTGCTTGTGCAGAATCTAAAGAGTTACAAGAGTTAATGCATTCTGCAAGTCAAGTAACTAAACACACCTTGCACTGTGGTTTTGATGCCCTAGAAGCTTCTTGCAGAACAGCAGTCACCGGTTCAGTCCTCAGAAGGCATGCATGGCTTAAGGAACAGCCCTTGCCCCAGACCATGTTAAATCGAAATTATTGGATGCCCCCTTGCACAAAGACAACTTATTTGGCACTAAGGCAGAAGAGGTCTTAAAAAGGATGGAAGAAAAAGTTAAATCTATGCAGACAGTTTTAGGATTTCTTACAGGTCCATCCACCCAGGTTCAGCAGGCATTGTCCCTCCAAGCACTGGTCCTTTCCTGCTCCCACCAGGTCAGCTCAGCCCAGACCCCGGGGAACAAGACCCCACAGACAGCAGCCACAGGGAATGCAGAGATCTAAGCAGTGGACTACCTCCACTTCAAAACCAGGGAGATGTTCTTCGTGTTTCACTGTTGCAGTCATCACATTTGGGTTTTCTACCTGCAGGTAGCCCTCAGCTACCCTGAATACCATAACCTTTGGATTTCTGCGTCGGATGCTGTCACTTCTTCCATGACGTCAGCTCCTCAGGGGTATAAAACATGCAGCCAATGCCATTACAGCAGTCTTTCTTGCCCTGCGGTACCCGAAGCTGAAGCAGTTTGCAAGTGCCGGTCGGCTGACTTCTCAAATTTTCGTTTTGAAGTTTCAGACCCGAAGTCTTCAAAAAAGATAAGTACACCATTGAGGATCCTTTTTACTTGCTCTAACCGATGTCAGAAAAAAATTAACAGTTGTCTTGCCTGTGGAAAGCAAATACCTCATACAGATTTTCATTCTTACTGCGTCACCTGTTTAGGCCCAGAACATGACATCCCTTGCTGTCGGTTTTGTGCCTTGTTCAACGCCCGAACTAGTCAACTTCGGGCTATTTTTGTAGCTAAATACTTTCAATCTTGTTCTCCATACTCCGAAATCGCTTCGTTAAGCCATCCAACTACCGATCTTCTGAAAAAACGTAAGGATAAACACAGAGACAGACCGCATAGGTCCAAAACTGCCGATGAAGCTTCCATTAAGCTAGTCGCCAGTCCGCCGGTACTCATTGAGGTGCTTTCGCAGCCCCTGGTACTACAGATTTGCAGGCCTCTACTGAGACCCATTCGGAGTCCGGTATGACGCGAGATGCTTCTTCGACTATGGAACCTGTGGATGTCTCTACCTTAGATGGGTCCAGAGCCGCTGTGCAGGCACCGGCTTCTGAGAGTGTATTCAGGTCTACAGACTTTCATATTAAACAGACGGCATAGTTTCCAACTAGAAGTACCGAATTCCTCAGGCCTAAAACTCGCACTACGCCTAGAAAACAGACGACCAAACAGCTGACTTGGGTCCATATGCCTCAAAAACAAATGCTTAGAATGGCTTGAAGACCTTATTACCTTAATTAGGGGAAGCCAGCCTTCCCCCTCTAAGAGACCTAGAACCAATTTTCTTTCGGATTCTTCTGATCACGAATCTGATATCTCTGCTCCTTCTGATTACCAGGATTTGCCCTTCTCTACTTATGAGGATTCTGATGCAGAGGATTCCATTCTCTCTGCTTCCCCTCCAGAAGATTTTTCTTTTGGTGAAACCTTGCATACCCTTAGGGAGCATTTCCACTGGGAAAGCCAGGACTATTCTGAGTCCAAAAGAGACTTAGGGAATTCTTACTCCTGCCTCAACACAGGCCTCTAGCTATCCCTCCTGTTCTGGCTATAGTAGATGATGTTTTCTTGGAATCTAGCCTTACCCCAGACACCTTACCCTCCAGCTCCCAGAAAACCTGACAGGTACTACAGAGTACCTGACTCTCAGAAGTTCCTCATCAAGAATCCTACTGCGGATCCAGAGACCATTTCCCAAGGACCAAAAGGCATTAAGGCTACTGCTGACAAAAATCCTACCCCTTCTGATAGAGATTCTAGAGCCTTAGACAGATGGGGTAAGAAGGTATACACTTCTCCTACTTTGGCCATTAGGGCTTTAAATTGCCAGTTTCATATGTTAAAATATCAGCAACTTATTATGGGACTACTTAAACAGAAAATTGTTGATTCCTTACTATGCTGAACACAAAGACTTGCAAGATTTAATGCATTCTGCAGAACAAGTTGGTAAACATACTTTGCAATGTAGTTTTGATGCTTTAGAAGCATCTTGCAGGGCTGCTGTCATTGGGTCTGTACTTAGAAGGCATGCTTGGCTTAAGGAACAAAACTTGCCAAATCATGTTAAAGCTAAACTACTGGATGCACCCTTAAACCAAGACCACCTTTTTGGCAACAAAGCAGAGGAAGTCCTCAAAAGGATGGAGGAAAAAGCTAAATCTATGCAAACTGTTAAAAGATTTTCTGCAAGTACAGCCTCCCAGATTCAGTAGGCATTGGTACAAGAAAAAGAAAAATAATCTGGTTCCACACAGCAGTGAAAATCAATATGTCCTTTATTGTAGTAGGTAAGCGCTTTCTCGGAATAACATCCGCTTCATCAGACCAACAAAGAAAAGAATAGCAGTTAAATTTTTAAACACTAAAACATCCAGTCAAAAATCAGATAAAATGCGCACAATAGCTAAAAGCCATGTGATAAAATACATCTGTAGAATATATAAATCGTTAAATTGAATAAAACAGACTAAATGAACAATATGTACTTAAAACTGGTAACAAATACAATAGTAAAAATCCCTAGCTAATTGGGAAGCTAAACATGTACTTTCGAATAATGAATACCAGGTTAACATCAAATGGTATAAACGTTTTGTGGATTATATTTTTTGTTGTGGCATGGCTCAGAGCAGCGGCTACAAGAGTTTCTTTTATACTTATGAATACTTTTTTGAATTTTACCTATGAATATTCTGATAAAGAAGAGTTTTTGGATGTTAAAGTTACAAAAAATAATTTATCCACTGTGTCTACTACTTTGTACAAGAAAACTGTTAGAAAGAATAATGTTCTACACTATGGCAGTATGCATCCGAATCATACGAAATCCAATGTGTTGAAAGGACAGATATTTCGAACTATGAGACTTTTTAATGATGGTGATAGTCTCATTGTTGCATTACAAACACTTAAACAAGAATTTTTAGAAAGAGGCTATAGTAGTAAACTTATTGATTCACAAATAGCAGAAGGATGGCGGCATAGATCAGGTAAGTGCCAGCCATACTTTCCCCCCCTCCCCACTAGTATTAACAACAGGGATAATATAGACAATACTTTCTCAAGTGATGCTTCCACTGATACCTCTAGAAATAAACTAAGGATGCCATTGACCTTTGCCAGTAATGTGCATGTAGCATGTGATATTATTAAAAAGAACTGAGATTCTGTCTACTGTACATGAGTCGAATGGGGTCATTGGCACACAGCCAGATTTTGCTTTTAAAAATAATAGATCACTTAAGAGTCAGCTCTGTTATCGGTCCTTTAATACTAAATCAACTATAATGTCTGATAGACTTGGTACATATATGTGTAGGAATTATATGGCCTGTACACATATACATATTGGTAATCATTTCACACATCCCACTTTTGATTTTAAGATAGATACTGCTTTTTATGCAGATTGTCGAACAAAAAATGTCTATTTTTGCTAATGTACTACCTGCTTCTCATTTTACATAGGGAAAACGAACAGGGTGTTTAAGGATATAATACTTGAACACCTTAGGGGATATCAGGAATGTTAAAGAAGCCAGCGCACTATCACTACATGTAGCTAAAGAGGGTAAAAAACATAAATTTAGCTTTATGGTACTGGAGATTCTGCATAGTACCAAGAGAGGAGGTGACATAATAGAACAGAATCTAGTGAACAGAAATTGATTTTGCGCTTTCAAGCTGATAAACCTCCTGGTTTAAACAACAGAGTTTCCCTGAAACCCTTCCTTAAAGCACGGCCATTAAAGCATTGATCTCTCTTTTAATATTTTATCATATATGTTTCAATAGTCCATCTTTTATCATTTTTTACTATTGTATTTGTTACCAGTTTTAAGTACATATTGTTCATTTAGTCTGTTTTATTCAATTTTTTAACGATCTATATATTCTGCAGATGTATTTTATCACATGGCTTTTAGCTATGATGCACAATTTAAAAATACGACACCGAAAGAACTGAACTGAGAGAATAAATCCAATCACAGGACCACCAGAGTAACTTTAAGCGCTTTCACTCACTTTAATACACATGAGCTTCATCAGAACAAACATTACATTCATTACAAACTGCTTAAATACCACTTGATATCAAATCACATGACTTTCCATTTAAAAACCTTAAAGTAACCTTTCTAATTATAGTCAAATATTTTTTAAAAAAAATAAATATTGATCAAATGATTAATGTACATATTTCTGACTTAACATATAATCTAATGATTTAAATATATATATATATATATATATATATATATATATATATATATATATATATATATATATATGCATAAATTAACAAATAAAAATTGAATTTTATACAATTATTTAATTCTGGCCATCTGCAGAAAACATTTCATGTTGACTGCCCCATTGAGGCCAGGAGGTTCATCAGCTATTAACAATATTTGCCACAAACTTTCCTTACACTCCAAAAGTGTCTTGTAGTCCCCAGAGAACAAGTCAGTGTCGACCCTTTCCAAAACAAAAAAAGAAAACTTATTAAACAAAACACATTCTGTGGCATGAACAGCGAGAGCACTGTTGACATCTTTTTTCTTTATGGCTAAACTATGCTCATAAATTCTTTTGTTTAATGCTCTAATAGTTTTCCCAATATAAAATATTTGGCATGTATCACCCATGTCACTGGGTCTGTTATATGAAGGCATGCTTGGTTAAAGGAACAAACTCTGCCTGATCATGTTAAAGCAAAGCTTCTAGATGCTCCCTTACAGCAGGATGTTCTTTTTGGAGTTAAAGCAGAAGTCGTCTTAAAGAAAATGGAGGATAAGGCAAAATCTATGCAGACAGTCAAAGATTTCCTACAGGTACAGCCCCCTCGCTTCAGCAGAAATTGGCCAACAAAAAATTGGTCCTTTCCAGCTACTGACAGGCCACAGAGGGGGTAAATACAGACGTCCAAGAGGCAGAGGACAACCACAAGCCCAGTACAAACCTCAATAATGGGAAAATGCAGCACAGAAGGGAGGAGAAGACAGGTCCCAAACTACCAGAAGGTAAACTCAATGACTTGCACCTCATCTGGCCAAGCAACACTCTCTTGGCAGCCCCCTTGGGAGGAAAACTCGCACTTTTTTCAGACAACTGGCACGTTGTCTCGAAGGACAAATGGGTCCTAGACATAATTTCATGAGGATACAGATTCCATTTTCACACCTTGCCAATGAAAAGAGGAATGCCAAACCTGCCACAAAATCAATGGGAAGAGGCACAAAGACAAATTACAGCTCTCATGGACATGAGAGCCATTCAACTGGTACCTACTCGAGAGCAAGGCCAAGGATTTTACTCAAGACTCTTTCTAGTTCCCAGAAAGGACAATGCCTGGAGACCAATTCTGGACCTTTCAATTCTAAACACCTTCTCACAAGTACCCAAATTCAAGATGCTAACACTACAGCAGCTTCTTCCCATGTTGGGCAAGAAAGCATGGCTAGTAACGTTGGATCTCAAGGAGGCATACCTGCATGTCCCTATCAGACAAAGTTGCAGAAGATACCTCCATTTCATTGCAGGTTCAACCCATTACCAATTCTCTGCACTGCCCTTTGGCTTATCTACTGCGCCCAGGGTCTTCACAAAATGCCTACAACAGGAGTTTCTATGGTGGTCACTGGCATGTCACCTCAACAAGGGTCAACCTTTCACCTTGGCCCCAGCCAGGCAAACTATGACAACAGATGCATCGGACTACACCTGGGGGGGCACATGGCAGGACAGTGCGTTCAAGGCGTATGGACTGCAGATCAAAGGAATCTGCACATCAATCAAAAAGTGATGCTAGCTGTACAGAATATTCTGACAGCCTTGAAGAATCTATTACATCCAGGACAACTTACAATAAGGATGGACAACACCACAGTAATGTGGTACATAAACAAACAAGGGGGTACACACTCCTACCCTCTATGCAGGCAAGCAATGACCTTGTGGAACACAGCTCTGGCTTACCAAGTTCACTTACAAGCTCAATTCCTTTCCTTTCAGGACAAAAGAACACATTGGCAGACGACCTCAGCAGAAACATCATGGATCCCCACGAGTGGAAACTGGATCCACAAGTATTTGCAATGATAACTCAAAAATGGGGCCTTCCAGACATAGACCTGTTTGCCAGTCCTCAAAACTATCAACTAACAAAATTTTGTACAAGGACACTTCACCATCAAGCTTGGAAAGTGGACGCACTCTCATTCATCTGGAAAAACCTGTCAGTATATGCCTTCCCTCCATTGTCTCTCCTCACAAAGGTGCTTCTGAAAGTCAGAAAGGAGAGATCACGACTGATACTCATAGCCCCAGACTGGCCACACCAGCACTGGTACCCACTATTGAGGAATATGGCCCAGGGCCCACCTTGGATTTTACCACAAACTGCCCATTTGCTCACGCAGCAAAACAATCAGATTCTTCACAGCCAGCTAAAAACCTTAATTCTGGCTGCATGGAAAATGACCTAAACATAGAGCCAGCTCCTCTTTCCCAAGCAGTTATGGATGTTATTCTGGAAGCTAGGAGGCCCAGCACCAGGAAGGCCTATGCGGACAAATGGAAAAGGTTTTGTGCTTGGAACCAAACTAAAGGCCAAAACACACTTCAGCCTCACCTGCCTCAGATTCTACAGTATTTAACTGAGATGTTGCACAAAGGACTTTCTTTCTCTTCCATTAAAATCCATGCATCAGCTATTTCAGCCCACTACAACACGGAACCACCCTTATTTTCGCATCCACTTCTAAGGCAGTTCTTCAGAGGGGCAAAAAACGTTAGGCCCCCAAGGAGAGCATCTACACCAACATGGGACCTCAATTTTGTTCTGGAAAAACTTATGCTACCTCCCTTTGAACCAGCTTTCTCTGCAGATCTACAGTTCCTATCATGGAAGACTGCCCTGCTGCTAGCAATAACTTCAGCTAGAAGAGTCTCAGAGCTGCAGGCACTAATGGCAGTGGAACCTTTCCTCATTTTCCATCAAGACAGAGTTTCTCTACGAACTAATCCTTCCTTCATGCCTAAGGTG
This sequence comes from Protopterus annectens, assembly GCF_019279795.1. Lineage (NCBI taxonomy): Eukaryota > Metazoa > Chordata > Ceratodontiformes > Protopteridae > Protopterus > Protopterus annectens. Next base: position 316,021,761 of record NC_056741.1, read on the forward strand.
GTTTCCAGTGTGTCTTTAAATCAAACCATTCACTTACCCACCTTCTTCCCAAACCCACAGAACAAAGGAGAAAGACTCCTGCATTCCTTGGACATTCACAGGCAACTTCGCTACTACTTGGATAAAACTAAGGCTTTCAGAAAATCTGACCAGCTCTTTGTATCCTATGCTACAGCTTCACAAGGGAAGGCTATATCAAAACAAACCATTTCCAAATGGATAGGACATTGCATTCGTTTTTGCTATACCCATTATGGAAAACCAGTTCCTGCTACCATTAGGCCCCACTCTACCAGGGCAACAGCTACATCTACAGCCTTCCTCAGGGGGGTACCAACCAAGGAGATTTTGGAAGCTGCAACTTGGAGTTCAGTACACACCTTTACCAAACACTATCACTTACCACTTTACTCTAAGACTAGGGCTGGCTTCGCCACTGCAGTTCTGCAGGGCCTTCTAGCCTCCTCTAACCCTCTATAACTCCTCCACCCATCCATAGCTTTGGGATTCTACCCAAGTGTGATGACTGCAGCAGGGTAACATGATGAACATAGTACAGTTTTGTACCTACCATAAATGTAGATGTTCGAGTGTACACCTTGCTGCAGTCCAGGTTACCCTCCCTCCATCCCCTCTGATCTAACTGGCTAAATCTCTACAATGCCTTCCTGATGTATTTGCTTATAGCTGGAGGGATTTTGTGTTTGTGCAAAAATTACTTAATTTGGTACTAATTACTGACTACCTTTTTGGGGGCACCTGACATCTGGGGCAAGAAAAACTGAAGAAAATGGCGTCGGATGCATTATATATACCCCTGGCGCACTGACGTCAGGGAAGAAGCGACAGCAACCGACGCCGGACCAAGACTTTGGAATTCCGGCTGACTGCGGGACCGCCTGACGACAGGATAACCCAAGTGTGATGACTGCAGCAGGGTGTAGACTCGAACATCTACATTTATGGTAGGTACAAAACTGTACTTTCTGTTGAAGCTCATGTGTATTAAAGTGAGTGAAAGCGCTTAACAAAGTTACTCTGGTGGTCCTGTGGTTGGATTTATTGTCTCAGTTCAGTTCTTTCGGTGTCATTTTTATTTAGTTTTTGGTCTAGTTTATGTGAGTTTTAACTATATGATGCACATTTTATCTGATTTTTGATTGGATATTTTAGTGTTTAAAAATGTAACTGCTATTCTATCTTTGTTGGTCTGATGAAGCGGATGTTATTCCGAGAAAGCGCTTACCTACTACAATAAAGGACATATTGATTTTCACTGCTGTGTGGAACCAGATTATTTTTCTTTTTCTTGTATTCTCTAATGTTCTTCATCTCACATTGCTGCAGTCCTTACACTTGGGTAGTCCGCTGTCCTCGGTCGGCCCGAATATCAAAGTATAAGGCTGACGTCGGTCAAGGCGCATTAGACTGACATCAGGACGTCAGGGTACAAATGCGCATGACCGACGTCATATCCTTAGTCTTTTTTGCCGCATGGTCCGATGCAGAAGCAGCGTTGCAAGTGCCGTTCGGCGTTCTGAAATTTTTCGAATTCAGAGTTTCAGACCAAGTCAAAGTTGGCTAAGTACCCCGTTGGGGAATATTTTAGTTTTTTCTTGCCTCAGTGGTTTACCGGATGTCTTATTTGGTTCAAGGACTGTTTTCGTTCAGTAGGCATTGGCCTTCAAAGAACTGGTCCTTTCCAGTCCCTTCCAGGCCTTGTCAGTGCAAACCCAGGAGCAGCAGACCACCAAGTCTTCAGTCTCAGGCTATACACAGAGCTAAGCAGTGGGGGACTCCCACTTTCAAGCAGGGAGTAGTAAACCACCCCCCATGGAAAAATGGCACAATGACTTAAGCTTAACCCTTCCAAGCCCTGCTCAACGTCTTGCTCCCTTAGGAGGAAAGCTTGCCCTGCATGCAAAAAACTGGGAACTCATTACCCAGGACAAACGGGTTTTGAACATAGTTTCCCCGAGGATACAGATTCCACTTCCACACACTACCAACCCCAAATGGTTGGCCAGACCTCCCCCCAAACAATGGGCAGAGGCCCAACAGCAGGTTCTCTTTCTTCTCAGTATCAGGCCATCCAACCTCTCCCAGCAGATCTAAGGGGACAAGGTTTTTATTCAAGACTTTTTCTGGTACCCAGAAAAGAAAACTCCTGGAATCCTATCCTGGACCTCTCTATTCTCAACACCTTTCTGGTGGTTCCAAAATTCAAAATGCTAACTCTTCAACAGCTTCTTCTTCCTATGTTAGCCAAGGATGCCTGGCTGGCAACCCTAGACTTAAAGGAAGCTTACCTGCACATCCCAATAAGGGAATCTTGCAGACAGTATCAACGTTTTAGGGCCGGCTCCATGCACTTTCAGCTCTCTGCACTTCCCTTTGGCTTATCTACTGTGCCCAGGGTGTTCACAAAGTGACCAGCTCCAGCCATTGCATTTTGCAGGCAGAGAAATATTCAGATTTACCCATACTTGGACGATTGTCTGATTCAGGCAGAAAGCCAGGACTTGCTATTACAACACCTGGCATTTGAAAAGAAACTTCTAACCTCACTGGGGTACACCATCAACGAAAAGAAATCTCACCTAGTACCCTGCCAACAGATTGTATTCCTGGGAGCAAGCTTGAACACAACTTCCCAGATGGCATTCCTCACTCCAAGGAAACAAGTTTGACAACCTACTTCAAACTATTGGCCACAAAAACCCAACTTTCTGCAAGCTCTGGGGTTCATGGCCACTTGCATTCTGCTAATTCCATATGCAAGACTGCATATGAGGAAACTCCAATGGTATCTAAAAAGTCTATGGTGTCAACATACCCCAGACCTGGAAACAATGATTTCTATCATTCCTTGTGTAAGGACAGAGTTCCTTTGGTGGGCAGAGGCCTGCTACCACTACAAGGGACTCCCTTTCACTCTCCCCCCTGCCGCCCAAACCCTAACAACAGATGCATCAGACTATGCATGAGAGGCTGACATGGCAGGGCAGTACATTTAGGGCAAATGAAACCCGAGCCAGATGCACCTGCATATCAGTCAAAAAGAAATGTTAGCTGTACAGAATGCTCTAACAGCCTTCAAAGACCTTATTCTTCCAGAACAACTATTGGTAATGACGGACAATACCACAGTTATGTGGTACATAAACAAGCAGGGGGGAACCCACTCCTACCCTCTCTGCAGACTAGCCATGGCTCTGTGGAACGCAGCCTTGAGCTATCAAGTGCACCTACAAGCTCAAACTGGCAGACTTAAGCAGAAATCTTATGGACCCACACAAATGGAAACTAGAACCTGAAATATTGAACCTCTTCAGGAACAAATGGGAGACTCCAGAGGGTAGACCCGTTTGCCTCCCCTCAGAACTGCCAATTGAACAAATTCTGCACCAGAACTCCCCACAGTCAAGCTTGGAAAGTGGATGCCCTGTCCTTTACCTGGGAAAGTCTGTCGGTTTATGCCTTTTCCCCCTCTGCCTCTCCTCTCGAAGGTTCTACTAAAGATCAAACAGGACAAGCCAAGGACAATACTGATTGCACCAGATTGGCCACACCAGCACTGGTGTGTACCCCCTCTTGTGCAGTCTGTCACTGCTACAACCATGGCACCTGCCTCAGACCCCTTCCCTGCTGTCCCAGCAGGCAGGCCAGATTCTGCACCCTCAGCTTCAAACCCTGACACTTGCAGCCTGTCTAATTCCATGAGCTCTCCTCTAGCATCCCTCAGTAAGCAGGTTCTGGATGTCATTCTGGAGGCAAGGAGGCCTAGTACCAGAAAATCCTATGCTGAAAAGTGGAAAAGATAGCGTTCCTGGAGATAGGCTCAGGGGATGGGCACAATGGTGCCCAGCATACCTCATATTCTAGAGTACTTGAACAGAAATGCTCCACAAGGCCCTATCCTTCTTGTCAATTAAGGTTCATGCCTCAGCCATTATAATACTGAGCCACCCCTATTCTTTCACCCCTTGCTAAAACAATTCCTTAGAGGGGCCAAAAATTTAAGATCTCCCAGGAGAGCTCCCACTCCAGCCTGTGACCTTAACTTTGTATTGGAAAAGCTCTCTCTTCCCCCCTTTTGAGCCAGCTGCAGCAACAGAGTTGAAATTCCTTTCCTAGAAAACAGCCTTACTTCTAGCCATCACTTCAGCAAGAAGAGTGTCTGAATTACAGGCCCTCATGGCAGTGGAACTCTTCATTATCTTCCATGCAGACAGGGTTTCCCTCAGGACTAATCCTTCCTTTATGCCCAAGGTGGTGTCTAGTGTGGCCGTAAACCAGTCCATTCATTTGCCTACTTTTTTCCCTAATCCACAAAACAGAGGGGAATGGATACTGCACTCTCTGGACATGCACAGGCAACTTAAATTCTATTTGGACAGGACTAAGCCTCGCAGAAAATCTTACCAGTTTCAAGTTGGCTTTGCTGCAGGGGCAGAGGGGAAGGCCATTTCAAAGCAAACCATTTCCAAGTTCATAGCCCATTGCATTCATTTCTGCTACAAACACCGTGGAAAACCTACCCCACAAGGGGGATAAGATCACATTCCACCAGGGCTGCATCTACCTCTATGGCATTTCTCAGAGGAGTCCCTACAAGGGACATCATGGAAGCTGATACCTGGAGCTCTGTACATACCTTCACCAAGCATTACCACCTGCCTATCTTTTCTAAATCCAGAGCTGGATTTGCCACACAGTCTTGCAGGGCTTAATAGCCAGCCCTAATGCTCTTTAACTACCTCCTCCCTTCCTTAGCTTTGGGAATCAACCCAAATGTGATGACTGCAACAGTGAAACACGAAGAACATAGTACAGTTGTGTACACTTACATAAATGTAGATGTTCGAGTGTATTCACTGTTGCAGTCCTGGTTACCCTCCCTCCAGCCCCCTGACTTCTCTTGGCTCTACCTTTCCTTCTTGTTTGATATGTATTTTATCATGTGTATTTGCTTTTTGATGGGGGTGTACCATACCATATAATTGCTTCCTTTTGTGGGGGCACCTGACATCTGGGGCAAGAAAAAACTGATGTAATGGCATCTGCTGCATGTTTTATACCCCTGACGAGCTGACATCATGGAAGAAGCGACAGCATCCAACACAGAAATCCAAAGACTCTGGTATTCAGGCCGGCTGAGGGCTACCTGCAGGCAGATAACCCAAATGTGATGACTGCAACAGTGAATACAGTCGAACATCCACATTTATGGTAAGTGTACACAACTATACTTTCTAAGGCACACCCTTATGGTAAGAACTCACAATGACTCTCCTCCCTCTGCCCACCTCCACTTGCCCCTAGGAGGAAACTCTCCATGTTATGTTATCCCATCTCGCCTTCATTCTTGCTGGTTGGGTTCAGAGCCTGCTCTGCTCTGCTCCGACTCGGCCGAAATACAATAGCTCAAGAACTTTTATTGGCTTGAGGCTCCTTCGGTGCCTGTGCCTGGATTTGTCCCTCCTCCTGCCAAACGTAGGAAACCTGTGCCCCAGAACGCCCCACTGAGTTGACCCCCTTCTTCTGAAAGCTCCCCCGAACATTCAGAGGAGGTCCCTCAGAAGAAGTGTAAGGGGAAGCAGCTAGACTCCCCTGAGTCTATCACTTTGGATACGGACTTGGATGAGTCGGAATGGTCCCCACGGTCCCCCTCTGAGGATGTCTCCTTTTCAGACATCTTGGAAATCCTTAGAGGGGTGGCTGGAAGTCCCTAGCCCCTTCTGAGGACGAGTCTGTATACTTGGATGCATTTGGTTCCTGACCTTCCACCTCTTGGGTGTCTCCGCCTTTCGACCCACTTTTGTCTGTAGTGAGTCGAAAAGTGTGGAGTGCTCCAGAGACCATGGAATCTGTTCCGAGGAGACCTAACAAATTTATTACAGCTCCAGAAGATAAGTCTTTCCTATCCGAAGGAGTCCCTGTTGATGCCATGGTGGTGGCAGCAGCCACCAAGAAAGAACTTGGGGAAACTTCTTCATCTGTCCATCCACCGAACAAAGAGTCTTGTACAATGGACAGGTATGGCAAGCGTATCTTCTCTTCAGCGACTTTTACTCTCAGATCACTGAATTACTTGTCACATTTCACACGAATTGAGAGGGATCTCCTGAAGGAGCTAGGAGATACCCTGCAAGATCCTACAGCTGAGGGAGTTGCGAACAGGGCAGCTTCCCAGCTTGCGACCTTAACCTCTGTGGTAAACTCCTCCATGAGGCTCATTTTTATACGGCAGATGGAGTGTGTAGGGCAGCAGGTATTGGAGTAGCTTTACGCAGACACTCCTGGAGGCATCTTTGTCAATTTGCGTAACCCTTTAAGTCTTCATTTACCAACACCCCCTTTGATGGCTCGTCCTTGTTTAGGCCTCAGGTAAAAGACTCTCACCAGGTGTGAACAGGATGGCAAGACTCTCTCTGCCATAGGGGTCCATTTTTCCACTCCATATAGACCCCATCTTATAGGTCAGAAGAGTGGAAAAATGTGGTTCCGAAAATCCCAGGGATCTTTGCCTGATATACGTGGTGATATTTCCCCCAAGGGCAGGGGGGCAAATAACAATGGAAGACACCACCCTCGCGGCAGAGGTGGTAACCGCAACAGCAGGGCAACAGAGATACATTCTCTGCTAGGCCCTTCCAGTTCTTATGAAGGGAGGCCCGGCTGTCCACTTCTGGAGGCAGTCAGGGGCAGAGTAGCACTGTACCCAGCAGCCTGGCAATCTATCATGAGAGAAGCATGGGTACTGCCGATAATATCCAGGGGTTACAGAATTCCCTTTTCTCAGTCCCCTTCAAAAGACAAATGTTCTATCCCAGATGTTCCACCCAATCTTCAGGATAATGCAATCCTAGAGGTTTAAAGATTGCTAGAAAAAATAGCCATCCAGGAAGTCCCCTGCAGACCAAATCAGATCCAGAACTTACTCAAGGTTCATTTTAGTTCCAAAAAAGAGAGGGGACTGGAGACCAATCTTGGATCTCAGCAAGCTAAACCAATCAGTAAAAAAGACAAAGTTACGGATGGTAACACTGCAGTCCATTCTTCCCTTCATGGGTCAGGAAATTGGATGTGCTCACTAGATCTCCAGGATGCATACTACCATATAAAAATGGACAGGCAATCCAGGAGATTCCTACGCTTCCAGTTGGTCATTATCAGTTCAGGGCCCTGCCCTTTGGTCTCACCACAGCCCCCAGGCTGTTTAGCAAGTGTGCATGGCAGTGGTCATGGCTCACCTGAGGCGTCTAGGATTCCAGGTGTTTCCATATCTAGACTACTGGCTCCTCACTGCCACCACCAAGCATCAACTAATCAAAGTGCACAGTACTACATAATCCAAACTTGTTCCCAGTTAGGCATCACAATAAACTAAGAGCAATCTGCATTGTTGCCTTGCCAGTCTATTACCTTTGTAGGGGCAGACTTGTATATAAGACGCATGATAGCAAAACTGCCTCTAGACAGGGTGTCAACAAATTTCCTTTCTCATAAAGAAGACGAGAGTTCAGGCAAGACATGTCTTACAAGTACTGGGCTCAATGGCTGCAGCTGTTATGCAAGTTCCTTTAGCATGCTTCCACATGCGGATTCTACAGTAGCTTCTTTTCGCTCAGTGGTCCTTCCAGGAATTGCCAATGTCACCATACCTCTCAACTGTACAGATTTTTGCAGAATGCCCAGATTTTTGCCTTATATTTGTGTTCCTCCTAAAATCGGTACCTTTCTGGCAAATAGCTGAGGACTGAAATCATTAAATAATGACAAACATTTGAGTTTAGGACTCCAAATCCTTCAGAAAATTCATGCTAATGCAAAACCTATTATTCTATCAGTTTGTAAGAGCAATATTTAAAATATGTCCCTATTTGTCCCCCCCCCCCCCCAATCATTTTAGGCTTTGTCCAGATTTTTTGCTCTAAAGAGGTTGAGAGGTATGAATGTCACATATGATCTTGATCATGGAATCTTGCAAAAAGGACCTACTGTGGTGGCTGGTCTCCCACCAGGTGACTCTGGGCCAGACCCTTTCTAGACCTGCATCCGGTAGCCACAGTGACCATAGATGCTTCCCAGATAGGGTGGGGGGCATTAACTGGCACGGACTGTCCAAGGAATGTGGCAACCTCATGAGTACCATTTACACATCAGTGTTCCAGAGATGAGGTCTGTGCTTCTGTCGTTGCAATCACTTCAAGACTCTCTATCTACAGGGACCATTGCATTCCAGACGGACAATATGTCAGTGGTATGGTACATCAACAAGCAGCATGGAACCAGATCTTACCCCTTGTGTCGGGAGGCACTTCGAGTATGGCAATGGGCAATGTCTTCCCAACGTTTTCTGATTGCAGTGCACATTCCTGGAAAATCAAGAGTGATAGCGGACAGGCTTAGCAGGGCTATCCTCATGCCTCACGAGTGGTCCCTGAAGCAAGAAGTTGCGGACTTGATTTTCTGTAAATGGGGCCAGCCATGCTGCAGTCTTTTTGCCACTCCCCTAAACAACAAATGCAGCAGCTACTTCACTCTAGTTCCCCCTCTGGGACAGTCACCCAGGGATGCAGTTGTTCACGATTGGCCTCCGGGACTACTATATGTTTTTCCACCCTTCCCTCTCATTCCAAAGGTACTTAAGAAAGCAAAATCATTGTGTTGCAAACTCATCCTCATTGCTCCTTACTGGCCTTGTCAGATATGGTTTCCATTTCTTCGCCATCAGCTGCAACTGGAGCCTTGGATAATGGGCCCAGTTCTGGATTTCTCGATGCATCAGTCAGGCAGGCTTCATCCATCCCTTCAAACTCTCAAGCTGACTGCTTGGTTACTCCACTTCCAGTCTTAGCCAGGCTCCCAAACATTTCTCCTGTTGTACAACACATCCTAGTGTCCTCCCACAAGCCCACTACTAGGAGGATTTATGCTAGCAAATGGAAGAGGTTCTCTTACTGGGCCAAAAGTAACAACATTGATCCTTTTATGGCTCCTGTTCAACGTAGCCGAAACCTTCGAAAAAGGGGCAGCTGCAGCCACTGTTAGTGTCTAACTGGCCTCCATCTCCAATTTTCACATAGGAGATTTGGGTTCTAACATTATGTCCCATAAGTTGTGCAGAGCATTCTTACGAGGTACAGCACTTTTACGGCTCCCGATAAGAGAACCCCCCCGCCTCCTGGGACCTAAACTTTGTTTTAGCTTCAATGGTTCTGTCCCCTTTTGAACAAGCAGCATCTTGCCCCTTGAAGTTTCTATCTTGGAAAACCCTCTTCTTGGTTGCTATAACCTCAGCTAGACGGGTTTCTGAATTGCATTCTTTGTCTATTCGCCCGCCATATCTCATTTTTCACAAAGATAGTCTCTCTCAGGTCCAGTCCTTCCTTCTTGCCAAAGGTTTGTTCTGAGTATAACTTAAATCAGTCCATTGAGCTTCCTGTGTTCTTCCCAAATTATGGCAACAAGGCAGAGTATAGATTACACCAATTGGATGTTCATAGACAATTACGTTTCTATTTACACAGAACCAAAGACCTCAGAAAATCAGACAATTGCTCATATCCTTTGCTGACAGTAAAGTTTCTAAAGTGACTTTATCAAAGTGGCTGTCAGACACAAACACTTATTCATATGGTTTGCTTAAAAAGACGCTTCCAGGAAGACCCAGAGGACATTCAACCAGGGCCTTAGCCACCTCTGTTGCCTTCCAAGCTAAATTGCCCTTAGATTCAATCTGTGCAGCAGCGACATGGGCAAATCCTCATACCTTTATTTCTCATTACAAAGTGGATGTGGTCTCCCAGAATAGGGCATCCTTTGGTTCCACGGTCCTGAAGAGTTTGTTCCAGTGAGCCACCCGAGAACCAGGTGCTGGGGCGCAGTCCCAACCGGCAAGAATGAAGGCGAGATAGGACAACATAACATAAAGAAGTTATGTACCTACCATAACGTTCCATGTTTGTTATCCTTCATCTCACCTTCCTTCTTGCGCCCCCCCCTCCTTCCCCCTTCCTGGAGGTTCGAGAGGAGTTCTTTATTGGTTACACTGGCTGAGTTTCCTGCTGACATACCAGGTTGGTTAACCATACATTGTCCTTTCTTCCTTCCTTCTTACCTTGGTATAAGAGCTTAGTAAAAAAAAATGTGTTTTTTCTTGCTACATATGTCTAGTGTGGGTTGTTACAAACAAGATCTGGGTAACTGCTGCTTGGCATGTTGGGATAAGGGGTAGCCTCGAGCCAGTAAAAGCTCTCTAGCTATTGTATATCGGCCGAGTCAGAGCCGAGGATTGGCTCCGAACCCAACCAGCAAGAAGGAAGGTGAGATTGACAACAAACATGGAATGGTATGGTAGGTACATAACTTCTATTTTCATGCAAATACCTGGGCCTCCATTACCAACGGCTGCTGGGTTCTCAACATAGTGTCCCAGGGATACGGATTTTCTTTTCACATCCTTCCAATTCCAAAAGGGTTCCCAGATTTACCTCAAAACCAATGGGCAGAGGTGCAAAAGCAAGTCTTTTGCCTGCTCTCTATGAGGTCAGTAGAGCACGTTCCTGCAGAACAGAAAGGCCAAAGTTTCTACTCCAGACTTTTTCTGGTACCCAGGAAAGAGGGCACCTGGCGCTCCATCCTCTGTCTATTCATTCTAAACACCTTCTTGGTGATCCCAAAATTTAAAATGCTCACCCTCCAGCAGCTTCTATACATGCTGTCCAAGAATGCTTGGCTAGCCACCCTAGACCTAAAGGAAGCCTACCTCCACATTCCTATCAGGGAATTATGCAGGAAATATCTCCGTTTCAGGGCAGGATCTCAGCACTTTCAATTCTCTGTGCTTCCCTTTGGCTTATCTACTGCTCCCAGAGTTTTCACAAAATGTCTGGCTCCAGCCATTGCCTTTTGCAGGCAAAGGAATATCCAGCTTTACCCATAGTTAGACAACTGCCTAATTCAGGCAGACAACCAGGAAACAGCTGCTCAACCACCTTGCCTTTGTAAAGTCCCCTACTAACCTCCCTGGATTACATAATCAACGAAAAGAAATCCAAACCGGTACCCCCCCCCCCCCCCAAAGGATTATATTCATGTGAGCAAGCCTGGACACAGCATCCCAGATGGCATTCCTTACACCAGAAAAGCAAATCTTCCTGACAGTCTACTTCTCTCAACTAGCCACCAGACCCCAGCTATCTGCAAGGAAAATCCTGCAAGCTCTGGGGTTCATGGCATCTTGCATTCTACTCATTCCATATGCCAGACTGCATATAAGGAAACTTCAGTGGTATCTAAAAAGCCTTTGGTGTCAACACTCTCAAGACCTGGAGGCTCTTATACCTATAATACCTTGCCTCAGAAAAGATTTTCTTTGGTGGGCAACTGCATGCTCTGTCAACAAATGACTACCTTTCTCACCACCCCATGCCACCCAGACCCTCACCACAAATGCATCAGATTATGCTTGGGGTGCACACCTGGACAGCAAGTGCATACAGGGCCAATGGACCCCACAGCAAATCCATCTGCACCTCAGCCAGAAAGAGATGATAGCTGTCCAGCATGCCTTGATAGCTTTCAAGCCCCTTCTCTCCCCAGGAGCTCTCCTGATCAAAGCAGACAACACAACTGTGATGTGGTACATCAACAAGCAGGGAGGGACTCAGTCCTACCTTCTATGCAGGCTGGCCATGACCCTTTGGCACACAGCCTTTGCCATGCAACTCCACCTGTTAGCACAATTCCTACTGGGTTCTCTCAACTCTCTGGCAGTCTACTTAAGCAGAAATCTTCTGGACCCACACGAGTGGCAGCTCAACAGAAGAACCTTTGCCGTAATAACTCAGAAATGGGGCACCCTGAAGGTCGATCTCTTTGCCTCCAACACCAACCATCAGCTCAGCAAGCATCTCAGCATGGCTTGAAAATTGGATGCCCTGTCCTTCCCTTGGATCACTCTATCAGTCTGTGCCTTTCCTCCACTACCTCTCATCCTCAGGGTACTGCTCAAAGTAAAGGAGGAAAAACCAAGGACAATTCTTATAGCTCCAGACTGTTCTTACCAGCACTAGTACCCCTTGCTGTGCAGCCTGTCCCCTCTGCCACCTTGGCATCTCCCTCAGATTCCAAACCTCCTGAACCAGAGGGAAGGGGAATTCATGCATCCCCAATTGCCGACATACAATTTGGCCGCTTGGCTTATTATCTAACCCCTGATCAATCTGCCAACCTTAGCAAACAGGTTCTAGATGTTATACATGAGGCCAGATGCCCTTGCACTAGGAAGTCTTGTGCTGACAAATGGAAAAGGTTCTGCACCCGGATTCAGGCTAAGGGAACCAATACGGCACAACACTCCCTCCCTCTCATCCTGGATTACTTAGCTGACCTGCTACATAGTGGACTCTCCTTTTTCTGTATTAAAATTCATGCCTCTGCTTTCTCTGCTCATTTTCCCACTGAGCAGCCCCTTTTCTCGCACCATCTGATCAAACAGTTCCAAAGAGGGGCCAGCAAATTGAGGCCACCCAGAAGAGCACCATCCCCAGCTTGAGACCTTAACTTTGTGTTAGAAAAGCTCCCCCCCCCCCCCCCATTCGAACCTGCTTCTTCAGCAGAGCTAAAATTTCTCTCCTGGAAGACAGCTTTCCTTCTGGCCATCACTTCAGCCGGAAGGGTCTCCAAGTTGCAAACACTCATGGCTGTGGAACCCTTCATCATCTTCCATGCTGACAGGGTATCCCTCAGGACTAACCCATCTTTCATGCCCATGGTGGTGTCCAGTGTGGCTCTCAACCAATCCATTCATTTGCCCACCTTTTTTCCTAACCCACAGAACAAAGGGGAAAGGATCCTGCACTCTTTATGTGCATAGGCAGCTCAGATTCTGTCCAGACAGGACAAAATCCTTCAGAAAGTCTGATCAATTGCTGGTTAGCTTTGCTGCAAGGGCAGAAGACAAAGCCATCTCCAAACAAACCATCCCCAAATGGATAACACACGGCATCCATTTCTGCTACAAACAAGATGGAAAGCCTCCCCCCAAGGGGTTCAGGACTCACACTACCAGAGCAGCCTCCACCTCTGCAGCTTTCCTCAGAGGAGTCCCCACCAGGGACATCCTGGAGACTGCTATCTGGACATCTGTTCACGCCTTCACCAAACATTACCACCTGCCTATCTTCAAATTCAGTGCAGGGTTTGCCTTTGCAGTCCTGCAGGGCATCCTAGCTAGCCCCTAGGTTCCTTGACTGCCTCCACCCTTTTCCTCAGTTTTGGGAATCTACTCAGATGTGTGATGACTGCAACAGTGAAACACAAAGAACATATTACAGTTGTGTACACTTACCATAAATGTAAATGTTCGATTGTATTTACTGTTGCAGTCCTGGTTTCCCTCCCTCCATCCCCCTCTTCTTGCTTCTCTTTCCTTACAAGGGACATATTGGTATTTACTTTCTACTGGTGGGGTTCTTCCACCAGAACCTGGCTCCCACTTGGGGGGCTCCTGACAGGTTAGGGCAAGAAAACCTGATGGAATGGCATTGGCTGCCTTTCTTTATACTACTGATGACCTGACGTCAGTCCTGGAGTGACAGCAACCGAAGCAGAAATACTAAGCTTTTGGTATTCGGGCCAGCCGAGGATTACCCTGGCAGGGATAACCAAAATGTGATGACTGCAACAATGAATACAATCTAACATCTACATTTATGCTAAGTGTACACAACTGTACTTTCATGTGCAATAACCAATCTTACCTGTCATGCTGCTACTGTACAGTATTTTTATGACTACATAGGGGGGTTAGCTTTATTCTTATGTTCTTGGGGCATAGTCATTAGTCTCTAATTTCTTTACTTGATGTGTCTTAATGTTGTCTTTGCTGTATCCTGTGCTTCTGTACTGTCATGGTGAGCTGATGGTCCTAATTTTGTTCAGGTTTACATATGTGTAAGCCTAAATGACAACAAAGTGTACTTTGAATCTTTGAATCAGTTTTGTTCCTGTCACTACAAAACAAGGGGGGAGAGTGTTGCATTCATTGGATGTGGTTAAGCAAGTCTGATTTTACCAGAGTAGAACAAACTGAACCAGAAAATTCAACCAGCTGTTTGTCGCCTTTACAAAAAGAAAGGAAGGAAAACCTGACAAATGATACTCCACCTTGGAAAACGAGGTCCTCTCTCTATCAAGGTTCTCACCGTACTAGGATCATGGTTCTCACCACAACTTTTCTGGGGAGTGGGGTTTCACCCAGGCCATTATAGAAGCAGCAACCTGGTCATCTATCCACACTTTTGCCAAGTATTACGGTTTAGTGGCCATGGCCAGGACAGGCTTTGCACTGGCCATCCTTGGTATCCCCTGCTTCTGTAACAAGCCCAACACACAAAAGTAACTAGTTCTGTGAGTCGTCCTAAGAATAAGTACCACAACACAGTGCCTTACCAGAACATCTATAATTATGGTAAGCTCCTTACACAATTGTATTTTCTGTTCCACTGTTCCCAAGTGAGCTTAGAGCGGATTCTTGCACCTTATCTGTTCTTCAGTGTACTGAGACTTGACAGTTATGTTCATCCCAGTGTTTTATCATGTAAGGCTTCACATGCAAGTACTTCTGAAGTTGTCAAAAGTTTATTGACTTAGAGTAGAGCTCCTAGGCTGCTGTTATCAGATTCTCCAAGTCCTGCAGTGCTCACCTGTCTTGGGTGGCTGTACCTTTCCAAACATTTAGTGAGCAAACTTTTAGTCCCCTACCAGAACTGAGTCTGACCATGGTTGCTTCCTTATTGGGTTGGTAAGCATATGCAAACCTCCATATGGCTCAATGCTTCTGGTCTAAGCTAGAAATCAAAACTCCATATCAAAGTAATGTAAATAGGGACTAGGCTTCTCGCTGTCCTATCCTCTGTACTTTTGTATTCCCAAATATCTGTTGCCTTGTAAGCCAGACAACATGGCATTTGTTTGGCTCATCAAGTGATACAATACCATTCATATATATTGTACAAGCATGCTTAGAGAGTTGTGAAATAGGCCTTTCAGATTAACCAGTCTCTTGTAGAAGTCCACATTCCGATAACAGTTCTGTCATAGAAGATTGAACAGGAAATTGCTTTTTCTTCAGCAGTAGAAAAGCCACTTTACAAAAACGTGATATTTAAGATGGTTAAAGTTGTATAGTGTGCAGCATCATTACTTGCCAGTCATTGATAGATGCCAGTATTTTTCTGCTCCTCTTACTCCAAAATGAAGGTTGTGTGGTGATGGCTTTCCCTTGGGCACCGGGATACCTCCATTTTTAGTGAAGGCAGAGCACCTGAAAACCATAGTTGAATATTCGTTGTTCCACTCTGGCTCAGATAAACTTTTATTATGGTGCAGGATTGTTCCCTTTTCCTCCTCCACATCACCAGCACCTACAAAACATGGTCCCTAGGTAGGCTGCATCCTACTGTCCAGACATGCTGATGGTTTTGTTGGACCTGTTCCATTAAAAGTTCATTTCACCGTTTAGTCAGATTTACTTTCATTTTGATGGTTTCTGTAAAGCCTACTTCATAGAAGATATAAAAGAGTATTCCCATTTTTCGATTTGTCTTCTGAGAAATCTGATGAGCTTCAATGTCTCCTCCTCTTAGTTCTTCAGCTTTTGTTTGAACTTGGAATTGATTCATTCACTTATTTTCACATTTGCTAAGGTTCTCCTTTCCTTGTAATCTTAAAGGTATGTAAATCCTTTCTAAGAGGTACTTACTACTCAGATCACCAATCTGTAACCGTATTCACATATGTGACTTGCTGGAGAAGCTTATTCTTCCTACTTAAGCTATGCAGAGGATTTTAGTTTAAAGTCTTTGCCATTGAAGTCCTCATCTCTTTGAACATTATTTTGACTGCACCCCTTCATGCCTGGCAATCCTCATCTGGTTGGATGATGCAGTCAGCCCATTAATTCATGTCAAAGTGAGAGGTAGTGAAAGATGATCATGGCCATTGTGCAGGCAGCCATCAGTCCTAATGTTCTCTAGCAGTCCACATACATGTTCAAGGATGGGGCATACAGTGGGAGCTTTCACTCATTTGTGTGGGTTGGCATAGCCTTTCCGACAAAACTTCATGCCTGCTAAGCAGACATCTTCCACTAGTTGGCTCCTGTTCACTGGAGATTTGTTAGTGGGGACTAGTACTGTGACTTCCCTGATCTCCTTCTCTCCCCAAAGAAAGGTAAACAGACAATGCCTCGTTGGCTCATCTCCTTCCCTGGGTCATACCCGGTGCTCTATCCCAATATGTGACAGAGCTAGTCCTGTCCATTTTGTATTCCCTCATGCCTACAAGCCAGCATGATCTTGGCCATTTGCTGTCTGTCTAGAGGCAAAAGCCAGTTCCATCATGGCTGTTGTGCAGGTGGTCATCAGCTGTGTTTTTTGTTTATGAGGTAACTTACTACATCATAAGTGCCTTTTCAGTCATGACAATAGTAGTGGTAATGCTTAGAGATGGCTCTTTCTTGCATATGTGCCTTTTTCTTTCAAGCATCTTTGCCGTCTTATGAACAGTTGCCTCATTTCATCTCCAGGAATTGACATATTCCATCCCACCACACAAGGAGAGGCTGGCAGCAAATGTTTTTCTCTCACTAGATAACTTGTCTTGGGCTTGAACCATTACTTGAACCCTGGGTCAGAGCTCCATTTCCTCCTGTGCCATGGAGCTGGTGAAAGAACCATGTTTTTATCAGTAGAAAGAACTTCAACCTGGTTACCATTACTGGTTTCCCCTTCAGATTTGATCCTTTGTGTGTTTAAAAAAAAAAAGTTTCCTTGCATGCTAGTCCATCATTTATGCTGAAAAGTGGACAATGAGTCCAACCATAAGGTTGTGCTTTTTTTCCTGTCTTTTTTCAGTATTCTAGTGTTCTGGTAAGCAACATCATTATGCTATTTGTCGCACGTCTTGTATATTTGAATAAGATGAAGCGTGTGTTTAAGTATTTTATTATATAAACACATCAGGATGGATAGCAAGAACATTAAACTTAAACGAACTGACTGACTAGTAGACACATGCATGCTTACATCTTGACTTCTCACTGAAAAATGGCACTCTTGCTTGTATGTGCTCAGTACTTTTATGCACATGTACTTTTATGCACATGTACTTTTATGCACATGTACTTTTATGCACATGTACTTTTATGCACATGTACTTATATGCATGTGCCTGCTGACTAGAGAGATGTTCTTAAAGGTATGTCACACACACTGATCTACATCTTCCCTCTTTACTGAGCTATCTTGCAGTGATGATGACAGTTGAATAGGCATGCAAATTATGCAGACAATGAACAAAACAGCATTCATGTCCAGGTTGCTGTGTATTCAGAGCTAAGTCTGGAAATGTGACTTGATCTTGTAATGTAATAGCTAGGAATGGGTTTAGCAACAGGGACAGTCACAGGTAAATGTTCTGCTTTAGGAGTCTCGGGATTGTTCTCAGAAAGAGGGATATCTGCTGGAATGTCCTCTGGAACTCGAAGACTGGACAAGTCACTCTGAGAGCTAGTCTTTATTACAGGCAACATGCTGTAACACAGGCTTGGACACTGGTAATAAACGTTCTGATATTGTCAGTCTTCACATAATCCTTGACTGTGGGCTCTGTTCCGAGCCTCAGAACTGACTTTGCCCTTATTCCAGCTCGCAGCTTCCAAAACCTCTCGAGCTAAGCTGTACCCATAATGCTCTTCACCTATCTCAAATCTTGTTTGTCGCATCATAGTGTCAGACATGTTCAATCCAACC
Source organism: Protopterus annectens (assembly GCF_019279795.1). Taxonomy (NCBI): domain Eukaryota; kingdom Metazoa; phylum Chordata; order Ceratodontiformes; family Protopteridae; genus Protopterus; species Protopterus annectens. The sequence continues at coordinate 316,039,586 of NC_056741.1, forward strand.
TCTCAAGCTTTGGCATGTCTTCAAACCCAAAAAAGTGCACTCCTTCGCTACCGACAGCTTCCTCGGAACCACCTTCAAAATTGACTGTTTCCCATGATGCCGACAGTCTCCTCGACACCGGTTAGAAAAGATTCTGCTCTCTCGACTGACCTCTTCAGCACTGGTGTAGACAACTATCCCTTCAGAACCAACAGATCACTTGGTACCAGACGTGCCTCAGATGATTTACATCCTATTCACCATCGATTGACTCCTCAGAGTCCATGTATGGATAGACAGCCACCAAGGTCTCCATCAGCCTCCTCTGTTTGGACAACCAAGAGCCTATTGGAGTCAGACATCATGAGACTGGTGGACCAGCTCCTGACGGTGAGGGGATTACCTCCATCCTTGGTTCCTAACCTTGTTAGCTCTGGAACCTTGCCTTCTTCTACACCCATGTAGTTTCCTCCTTTGACTCCTGCTGAGATTTCAAAGCCCCTGGTGCTGACTATTCTGGCTTCAACTGTTTCAGTGCCAGTCAGAGCTCCTTCTCCAGCATCGATAGTTACCCTGAGCTCTTCTGTGTTGTTTGGAACAGACCACCTCCTGGGGTCAGGGCTCCGTTGCTGGTTTCAAGAGGCAAGGTTTGACTTCAATGCTTTTGGAGCCCTCCATGCCCCTTGGGGCATCGGCATATGTAAGTTCGACCGTGGCTTCTGCTTTGGAAGTTGCTTCCTTGGTGTGGGGTGGGACCATGGTTCCAAAGGAGTCTGTTTTGTTTCTGGGCTCCCATCCCTCTATGAGTGGGCCTGCCTTCCAGGCTATGGATAGGGCCTTGTCTGTTGTGAACAAGCAAGTCTATGCCTTCCATGTCACGCCAAACAAATTGTTCATCCCCTCGACTGGAGCTTTCTCCAGTCTCTTCCCTGGGACAGAGGGCACAAAAGCCTCAGGAGCGAACCACCGTGGTTATATCATTTTTTGAAACCACTCCGGAAAATACACCACGAAGAACATAGTACAGTTGTGTACACTTACCATAAATGTAGATGTTCAAGTGTATTCACTGTTGCAGTCCAGATTATCCTCCTGCCATTCCCCTGTCATTCTACAGTTTATCTGTCCTTCTTTATCTTCTACAACCTATGTGGTGTATTTGCTTGTAGATGAAGGTAAAGTTTATATTGATGCATGTATATATATATATATATATATATATATATATATATATATATATATATATATATATATATATATATATATATAATATTGCTACCTTTTTGGGGGCACCTGACATCGGGGGCAAGAAAAACTAAAGAAAATGGCATCGGCTGCATGTTTTATACCCCCTGACGACCTGATGTCATGGAAGAGGAGACAGCAACCGACGCATGACCCAAGACTTTGGAATTCAGGCTGACTGAGGGCAACCTGCCAGCAGATTACCCAAATGTAATGACTGCAACAGTGAATACACTCGAACATCTACATTTATGGTAAGTGTTCACAACTGTACTTTCCTGACTCCCACAAGTTTGTTTAAAAACCCTACTGCTGATCCTGAAACAATTTCTCAGGGTCCCAAGGTTGTTAAGGCTTCTACTGCTAAAAATCCTACCCCTTCTGATAGAGACTCCAGGGCGCTGGATAGATGGGGTAAGAAGGTTTACACGTCTGCAACCCTGGCTATCAGGGCTTTAAACTGTCAATTTCATATGTTTAAATATCAGCAGCATCTCATGAGCTTACTGAAACAGTAAATGATGATTTCTGACTGTGTGGAAAATAGAGTTGCAGGATTTATTGCATTCAGCTGAACAAGTTGGAAAGCATACTTTGCAATGTGGTTTTGATTCCTTGGAGGCCTCTTGCAGGGCCGCCGTAACTGTATCTGTGATAAGAAGGCATGCTTGGCTCAAGGAGCAAAATCTGCCTGATCATGTTAAAGCAAAATTGTTGGATGCTCCTTTACAACAGGACAGTCTATTTGGTAATAAGGCAGAAGAAGTTGTGAAAAAGATGGAAGACAAAGCTAAATCTATGCAAACTGTAAAGGATTCCTTACAAGTGCAGCCACCCAGGTTCAGTAGGCACTGGCCTACTAAGAATTGGTCCTTTCCAATACCCAGCAGAGCCGTTCAGGTCAAACCCCAGACACTCCAAAGGCTCCAGGTTTCGTTTCAGTTACAAGGAACTTACACAGTAAAACAGTGGGGTGCCTCCACCTCTAAATCTGGAAGTAGCAAGCCCCCCCCCTACAGTAAACAGTCTCAATGACTTTAATCTGCCATTTCCAAGCACTTATCTTTTGGCAGCCCCTTTGTGGGGAAAAATAGCACTTCATGCACAAAATTGGCATCTAATTCCCAGGACAAGTGGGTCTTAAATATAGTATCCCAAGGATACAGATTTCATTTCCACACATTGCCAATTCCAAACGGATGGTCAGATCTGCCTCCAAATCAGTGAATAGAGGCCCAGAAACAAGTTCTGTCCCTCATGGATATGGGGGCTATTCATCCAGTACCAGAAAAGGAAAAAGGACAAGGTTTTTATTCAAGACTTTTCCTGGTTCCCAGAAAAGACAACTCATGACGTCCAATTCTGGACCTATCCATTCTAAATACTTTCCTGGCATTCCAAAATTCAAGATGCTGACTCTACAACAGTTACTGCCTATGCTGGGCAAGGATGCCTGGTTGGTAACTCTTGACTTAAAAGAGGCTTACCTGCATATCCCAATCAGGGAATCTTGTAGAAGATACCTCCGCTTCAATGCAGGCTTTTTGCATTACCAGTTCTCTACACTGCCGTTTGGCTTATCTACTGCGCCCAGGGTCTTCACAAACTGCCTGGCACCAGTAATTGCATTTTGCAAAGAAACATTCAAATTTATCCTTATCTAGGCAGAAAACAAGAACACTCTTCTACAACATCTGGCATTTGTGAAAAGGCTTCTAACATGTCTAGGGTACACTATAAACAAAACGAAATCACAGCTGGTACCCTCTCAAATAATTACATTCCTGAGTGCAAGCTTGAATACAACTGCCCGGATGGCTTACCTCATGTCAGACAAACAAATTCAGTTGATGACGTACTTCAAACAAGTGGCCACAAAAACCCAGCTATCTGCAAGACAAATTCTGCAGGCCTTTGGGTTCATGGCTTCCTGCATTCTACTAATTCCATATGCAAGACTTTATATGAGGAAACTTCAATGGTACCTAAAAAGCTTATGGAGTCACCATTGTCACAGCCTGGAAACAATGATTCCTATCATTCCTTGCCTGCAACAGGAGTACCTATGGTGGGCAGAGGCCTGTCACCAAAACAAGGGACTGTCATTCATTCCACCCCTGCTGCCCAAACCCTGACTACAGACCCATCGGATTATGTTTGGGGGGCCCATCTGGCAGGCAGATGCATTCAGGGCAAATGGAGCCCAAATCAAATGCACCTACATATCAACCAGAAAGAAATGCTAGTTGTACAGAATGCTCTGACAGCCTTCAAGGACTTTCTTCATCCAGGACAACTACTGATAAAGGTGGACAAACACCCCAGTTATGTGGTACATAAACCAGCAGGGGGGTACCCACTCCTCTGCCCCCTTTGCAGACTGGCCATGGCTTTGTGGAACACAGCGTTGACTTACCAAATACATCTACAAGCTCAGTTCCTGCCAGGAAAGCAAAATACTCTGGCAGACGAACTAAGCAGAAATCTTGTGGACCCACACGAATGGAAACTGGATCCACAAATCTTCAACATGTTGATACGGAGATGGGGGAGCCCAGACATAGATCTTTTTGCCTCTCCCCAAAATTATCAGTTGGACAAATTCTGCACAAGAACTCATCACAAAAACGTTTGGAAAGTGGATGCTCTGTCCTTCAGCTGGAAAAACCTATCAGTCTATACCTTTCCCCGTCTGCCTCTGCTCCCCAAGGTTTTACTAAAAGTCAGACAGGAAAAAACAAAAATGATTCTGATTTTTCCAGTCTGGCCTCGCCAACAGTGGTACCCGCTTCTACGCAATATGTCACACCTACCTCTGTGGTACCTGTCTCAGACACCTTACCTACTGTCTCAACAGAACTATCAAATTCTGCACACACAGCTCCGTACTCTGAATCTTGCAGCATGGCTAATCAACTAATTTCACCAGTCACATCTCTCAGTAAACCTGTGATGGATGTCATTTTGGAGGCTAGAAGGCCTAGTACTAGAAAATCTTATGCTGATAAATGGAAAAAATTCTGTGCCTGGCACCAAGCAGAAGGAATAAACACAGCAATGCCCAATATTCCTCAGATTCTGCAATATTTAACTGAGATGCTTCACAAGGGCCTATCTTTTTCTTCTATAAAAATCCATGCCTCGGCCATTTCGGCTCATTACAACACAGAGCCTCCTCTCTTTTTCTCATCCCCTGCTAAAGCAGTACCTCAGAGGGGTCAAAAATTTGAGACCTCCCAGGAGAGCATCAACTCCTGCATGGGACCTCAACTTTGTGCTAGAAAAACTCACCCTACCCCCTTTTGAACCAGCTGCTAGTGCAGATATAAAATTTCTCTCTTGGAAGACAGCTTTTCTTTTAGCAGTCACTTCAGCTAGAAGGATTTCAGAACTACAGGCTCTCAAGGCAGTGGAGCCTTTCATTATCTTTTATCCGGACAGGGTGGCCCTCAGGACCAATCCATCCTTTATGCCTAAGGTGGGATCCAGTGTGGCTCTTAATCAGACCATTCATCTGCCAACTTTTTCCCCAAATCCACAGAACAAGGGGGAGCGGATTCTGCATTCATTGGATGTCCACAGACAACTAAGGTCCTATTTAAACAGGACAGAATCTCTAAGAAAATCTGAGCAACTACTGGTGGCATTTGCTGCAGGGGCAGAGGGAAAGGCTATTTCAAATCAGACTATTTCAAAATGGATAAACCATTGTATTCGTTTCTGCTACATGCACCATGGTAAACCTGTCTCAAAGGGGATCAGATCCCATTAAACCAGAGCTGCATCTACTTCTGCAGCTTTTCTCAGAGGGGTTCCCACCAGAGACATCCTAGAAGTTGCCACTTGGAGCTCAGTTCATACGTTCACCAAACATTACCGTTTACCTCTGTTTTCTAAATCCAGAGCAGACTTTGCCACTGCTGGCCTGCAGGGCCTTATAGCTGCTCCTAATGCTGTATAATTCCATCCTCCCAACCATAGCTTTGGGATTCCACCCAAATGTAATGACTGCAACAGTGAAACACGAAGAACATAGTACAGTTGTGTACACTTAACATAAATGTAGATGTTCAAGTGTATTCACTGTTGCAGTCCTGGTTACCCACCCGCCAGCCCCCTATTTCTCTCTTATTATACCTCTTATTTCCTTTGTAATGCTCAAAAGCCTTTTTGGTGTATTTGCTTTTAGGTGGAGGTATTTTTTTTTGTGTTCCAAATTACATGCATGTAGATATATATATATATGTATATTTTTTTGCTTCCCATTTGGGGGACACCTGACATCTGGGGCAAGAAAAACTGATTAAAAAGCCGTTGGCTGCATGTTTTATACCCCTGACGTCATGGAAGAAGAGACAGCAACTGATGCAGGACCCAAGACTTTGTTATTCAGGCCGACTGAGGGCAACCTGCCAGCAGATTACCCAAATGTATTGACTGCAACAGTGAATACACTCGAACATCTACATTTATGGTACGTGTACACGACTGTACTTTTCAGAGCAGGCTCTAGGCATAATCAGTTTTTTGCACTTCCCTTTGGCTTATCCACTGCACCCACGGTATTCACAAAATGCCTAGCTCCTGCCATCTCATATTGCAGGCAGAGAAAAACTGAGATTTACACATACTTGCATGATTGCCTGATTCAGGCGGACAGTCCAGAATTGCTACTCCAGCATCTGACATTTATAAAGAGAATTCTAACTTCACTGAGGTACACCATCAACGAAAATAAATCACATCTGGTACCCAGCCAGCAGGTTGTATTCCTGGGAGCAAGCTTGAACACAACTTCCCAGATGGCATTTCTCGTTCCAGAAAAACAAATGTATTTGACAAACTACTTCAATCTGTTGGCCACCAAAACCCAGCTATCTGCAAGAAAAATACTGCAAGCCCTAGGGTTCATGGCCTCTTGCATTCTACTAATTCCATATGCAAGACTGCATATGAGGAAACTTCAATGGTTCTTAAAAAGTCTTGTGTGTCAACTTTCTCAGGACCTGGAAACAATGATTCCTATCATTCCTTGCCTAAGGGCAGAGTTTTTTTGGTGGGCAGAGGCCTGCTACCACAACAAAGGACCCCTTTCACTCTATCCCCTGCCACCCAAACCCTAACAACAGATGCATCAGACTATGCTTGGGGGGGTTCACATGGCAGTACAAAGTATTCAAGGCAAATGGAGCCCAAAGCAAGTGCACTTGCATATCAATCAAAAATAAATGGTAGCTGTTCACAATGCTCTAACAGCCTTCAAACACATTATTCTTTCTGGGCAACTATTGATAAAGACAGGCAACACCATAGTTCTGTGGTACATAAACAAGCAGGGGGGGAACCCATTCCTACCCACTCTGCAGCTTAGCCATGGCTCTGTGGGACAGCCTTGAGCAACCAAGTGCGCATGCAAGCTCAATTCCTGCTAGGCAAACTAATTTCACAGGCAAATGACTTCAGCAGAAATCTAATGGACTGCACGAAAGGAAACTGGAACCCAAATCATTCAAGCTGCTGATCCACAGGAGTGGACCTCTTCGCTTTCCCGCAGAAATTTCAATTGAGCAAATATTGCACCAGAACTCCCCACAGCCAAGCATGGACTGTGCATACTCTGTCCTTTGCATGGAAAACACTCTCAATCTGTGCCTTTCCCCCTCTGCAAGGTTCTACTAAATATCAAACAGGACAAGCCAAGGACAATTCTGATTGCACCAGACTGGCCATGTCAGCACTGGCACCCAACTTTGCGCAGTCTGACAGTACTGCCACCTTAGCACCTGCCTCAGACCCCCTCCCTGCTGTCCCAGCAGGAGGGCCAGATTTTGCATCCTCAGTTCCAAACCTTGAACCTAGCAGCCTGGTCCATCCCCTGAACTTTCAGTAAACAGGTGCTGGATGTCATCCTGGAGGCAACAGAAAAAAAAAGGGCCTACTACTTGAAAATCCAATTCCGAAAAGTGGAAAAGATACTGTTCTTGAAGCCATTCTCAAGGGATGGACACAAATCTGCCCAGCTTACCTCATATACTAGATTACTTAACAGAAATGTTCCACAAAGGCCTATCCTTCTCTTCAATTAAGAGTCATGCATCTGCCATCTCAGCTCATTATAATACTGAGCCACCCCTCTTCTCTCATCCTCTGGTGTAATCTCATCCTCTGGTGTAACAGTTCTTGAGAGGAGCCAAAAATGTAAGACCCCCCCCCCCCCAGGAGAGCTCCCACTCCAGCCTGGGACCTTAACTTTGTATTGGAAAAACTCATGCTTCCACCCTTTGAGCCTGCTGCTTCAGCAGAGTTAAAATTCCTCTCCTGAAAAACAGCTTTACTTCTAGCCATCACTTCAACAAGAAGAGTGTCTGAATTGCTGGCCTTTATGGCCATGGCACCCTTCATTTTCTTCCATGCGAACAGGGTTCCCTCAGGACTAACCCATCATTTATGCCAAAGGTTCATAGGTTCATACTAGGCTATCTGCCCTAGGGCATTTATAAGCCTAGCCAGAGTGTATGTGGCTTACACCACCCCTTAGGATGAGAATACTACGCCCTTTTAGGGTTTAGTTTACTATGCCTCTGTCTAGTAGTGACAAAGAGATGACCCCCGGGGTAAACCTACGATCTCCCATCCACTCGTCGAGATTTCTCTTGAATAGAGTCAGTGAGGGGCTCTGCCTAACATGGACTGGGATTCTGTTCCAGAGTGTAGGGAGCCTCTGGGTTATGAATCTGTCCCTCCAGCATGTTCTGTTTATTTCTGTGTTGAGGTTTAAGTCACTTGTTCTCGTGGTTCTGATGGATTTGGATTTTCTGAGGTGGAGCATGTCCATTAATTCAGGATTGGACATGGCCTTGTACGTCAGGCACAGATCACCTCTGAGTAGGCGGTATGCGACTGAATAGAGCTGGAGTTTTTTCAGTCGGGCAGCATATGACATATGTTTAAGACCCTTTATCCTCTTGGTGAGGAAATGTTGGGGTCTTTCCAACTGCTGCAGGTGTCGGGTGAGATACATCCCAAATGGGGCATTGTACTCAATCATTGGCCTGATAAGAGAAGAGTACAGGGGCACAATGACCTCTCTTGATCTAGATGTGAAACCCTTCATGATAAGGTGGGCAATATAGAAGGTCTTCCTAACCACTTTGGCAATGTGAGTGTCATATGAGAGGTTACTGTCAACCTGGGTCCCTAGGTCCCTGATTACCTCTTCCGTACTTAATGGATTACCGCCTATGTGGTAATTTGTCGGTACCTTGTTTTTCCCAAAGGGTATGACTACACATTTTTTGGCGTTTAGCTTAAGGCCATGGCTCTGGCACCAATTATCCGTTTCTATGAGGCCTTTCTGAAGGATGTTTGTGTCCGCTGGAGTATCAATTATGGCGCCCAGTTTGCAGTCATCTGCGAACTTTGTCAGCCACAATCCTCCTATGTTTGCCTGTACCTCGGAAAAATAAATGCCGAACAAGAGGGATCCCAGGACTGAGCCCTGTGGGACACCGCTTGTGACTGGCTTAGAGTCTGACATAGCTCCAGCAACTCTGACCCTGTGGGTTCTGTCCTTGAGCCAGTTTGCAACCCATCTTGTGACATATGGGTTTACATTTAAGCTGGTGAGTTTGTCTATGATGCCCGAGTGGGGTATTGTGTCAAAGGCTTTGCAAGGTCAAGGTAGGCTGTGTGAACTGCCTTACCCTCATCAATGGCCTTAGTGACTGTTTCAAAAAAGTCGACCAAGTTCAGAAGGCAGGATCTGCCTTGACAAAGCCAAATTGGGTAGGATCCAATGTCTGTAGGTCCCCAATGTCTTTGTTTATGAGTTCCATAATGATCCTCTCCATAGCTTTGCAGACCAGGCTCGTCAGGCTTATGGGCGGTAATTTCCAGGGTCCGTAGAAGCACCGCCTTTGTGAAGTGGGACCACTGTTGCCGTCGCCACTCTTTGGGTACGTATCCTGTGGTAAGGCTAAGATTAAACAGCAGCCTTATGTGTGGGTTTAGTTCCTCTTGAGTTCATGTAGCACACAGCCCGGGACACCATGCGGTCCCATTGATGCTGTGTTTTTAGCTTTAGAGAGCGGCTCTCACCTGGGCATCTGAGATGTTAGGGAGGCTACACTCTGCTGGGATAGTTATTTCTCCTTTTGGTGGGGAGGAGGAGAAATTTGCACTGAACCTGTCTGCCAGAATGTTGGCAATGTCAGTGGGTTCAGTGTATTTTGTGTCATTTTGGACTAACTCTGAGCATATCTGGGAGTTTCCACCCAGGTTTCTAACATAGCTAAAGAAGGCCTTGTGATTGTCTTTTGTGTCATTTGATTTTTCTCTCAAAGTTGGCCTTGGATGATTTTATGAGTGATCGTAGTTTTTTGCTAGTACTGATCAGAGATGCCTTTCCTTTTAGGGATTTTGCTCTGTCATGTAGTAGCTTCCTCCTCCTGTTGTAAAGTTTGTTTATGGCTGGGGTCCACCAGACCGTGCGCCTGCCTTTGGGGGAATGGGTCTTGGTTTTATTTGGGATTGCATGATCCATGCATTCTTGAAGGTGCCCATAGAAGGCATTTGCAAGGGATTCAGCAGTGTGGGTTGTGGTTTCCACTGGCCCAGGGGCCTTGAAAGATACCACTTCAGTCTTAAGAAGTGTGAAGTTTGCTTTTGAGAAGTTCTTCACTGTGGTCTTTTGTGCAGGGGTGGGGGCGGATGTGGATTTCCAGTGAGATTAATTTATGGTCTGATCTTACCAAAGAGGGATGTACTTCCGGTGTGGAGCATTTTGTCCCCATGTTTGTGATGATCAGGTCTAGTATATTGTCTCCTCTTGTGGGAATGGTGACTAGTTGTTCCATTGCATTTGAGTTTATGAATTCTAAGAACCTTTGGGCTAGAGTGTTGGGGCTTGAGTAATGTTCCCAGTCTATGTTTGGGTAGTTGAAGTCTCCCAAAATGATGGTATTTGGAGAGACATTCATACTCTCCAGTGTCTTCAGGAAGGCTGTGTGGGGTTCCTGAGTTTGAGAGGGTGGTCTGTAGCATGCTACAAACTGTAAGGCAGTTTTGCCTATGGTTAGTTGCACCTGGATAGTCTCCGATGCTTGTGCGTTGCCACTAACCTGGAGGTGTGGGTATCTTTGATGAAAATGGATACTCCCCCCTCCTTTTGTGGTTCTGTCCAAGTTTTGGGGCTGGAAAGCATGATATGAGGTAAAACCTGATAGTGCTGGGGTGCTCTCAGGAGCCTTGAACCAGGTTTCAGTCACTGCACAGACATCGATGTTCTCCATACTGAGAAGGGCTTCGGGGACGTGCATCTTGAGGTTTAGACTTCTGGCATTGAGCAGCATTACCCTTAGTTTTTTCCACTTGTGTTTTCTAGGAGGTAGGTTTGTCGTTTGAGCCTTGCCTAAAAAGGCACTATGGGGTGGCAAGAGCCTTGGCCAATATCCGGAAGCCCAGGGGTGACAGGTGCAAACCATCCCTTGAGCAGCGTGGCTTGTCAGGCATGTCATCCCAAGCAGACAGACACTGGATCCCCTTAGAATGACACCAGTAATTAAGCCAATTGTTAAAACTGATCATTTTGTCTTTGTACTGTGGCATCATTCTTGGTGAGGGTAAGATGCTGCTCAGGGTCAGGGTCATACCGCCTGGGCTACATAATCAGAGAGCTCCTCTATGTCTCTTTCATGTAGTCCAGGGAGGTACGTCTCAGGTCGTTCACACCTGCATGTACAATGACTGAGTCATATTTGTACTTGCTGTGGAGTGACCTGAGTGCTTGTGTTATGTGGCGGATTCTAGCTCCCGACAGGCAGCTTACTGTGACCCTCTCCTTGTTCAGTCTGGTGAGCGGGACGTCAGTGTGCCTGACTATGGAGTCACCTATTACAAGTGTGTCTGGCATGTTGTTTGGCCTTAAGGGCTGTGACTGTTTAGCACACTGACTTTGTGAACTATGTGTTGCATTTGCTATGTCTTGAGGTGGTGGTTGCTTGGGTGTCTGCTTTGGAGGCCTCTGTTGTTTTGGTAGATTTTTAATCAGCGCCTCCGAGTATGTTTTTGTATTTGGTTTGCAGTTGTGATAGTTCTTTGTGAGACTGGGTTTGTGGTGTGCGTGGTTACCTTCTCCTCCTGACTGGTCTTGCCAGTACTGAATTGAGAGAGCTCAGCCTCCAGTTTGGCTATATAGTTGCATCTCTCGCATATATTTGTATTTGTTGGGAGGAGGAGAGGGTTGTCTGTGTACATGAGGCAATTGTAACATTGCCTCAAGATTCCCAGATTCACCAGCTGAACAGGAGAGGACGCTAGCAACTGACCCTTCGACATGCTAGAAATAGTGAAAAAGATTGCTGTGTAACTGAGTCAGAAAGGACCTATAGGGAAATGGGTACTCAACAGAATTTAGGTGAATGAAGTACTTTTCGTTTGTTTAAGAGTGCTTTACCTGTATACAAAATGCTTTAGGAGCAAGTGCTGAGCTTTTCAGATAGAGTATAGGCTGTTTAGATTGCAAGTAGAACAGTTCTAAGGGAAAAATTGAAGAGCATACTTGGCGGAGCCAGAAAAAGTTTAACCTTGTTTAACAGGCTATGCGCACGACCGTGCAAAGGCGGATTTTAAGCAGTGAACTACAAAAGAGCTAGGAATGGTCCCAAACAACCAATTACTAACAGCTTCTTGTGCTGAGGTCACTTCCCCCAAGGATAGGTAGGCTGCTCAAGGCTCCCCACTCCCACTGGTGAGCAAAGAAACTTCCTTTTATCCAAGTAAGGTAATGGACAACACAGGAACTACACCACAGCCCAGAATACAGCAATGCCTGTATACTGGTCTAAACTAGTCGAAAAAGGCGGGAAAACAAGGATTATTTTTTTGCAGAAATACACAGAAAATGCAGAGACAGTGATAAATTAGTTACACAGGCTAGCACACTTTAGTGGGCAGCCTCCACAGTTCAATTAAACAAACAAGCAAGCAAACTTTCGACTAAATTCGACTAAATGTAACTTTAAGTGCAATTTTTAAAATAAATGCAGTAATCAGTAAAAAAACAGTTCAGGCTAGTTTAAAGTAAGCAGCAGAAGCTATTTTCAGTGAAAAAAAAGCAAAGATACTTAAATCCAGAAAGTAGTCGCTTTTTCGAGTTCCTTGCTGCTAGGACCACTCTGTAAACCCACGTGGAGCTTGTCTGGTATCTAGTGTGGCTTTAAACCAACCCATTCATTTGCCAACCTTTTCCCCTAATGCTCAGAAAACAGGGGAAAGGATCCTGGACTCCCTGGACGTGCACAGGCAGCTTAGGTTCTGTCTGGACAGGACTAAACCATTCTGAAAATCTGACCAGCTCCTTGTCAGTTTTGCTACAGGGGCAGAGGGCAAACCATTTCTGCTGCAAACATCATGGGAAACCTTCCCCAAAGGGGATCAGAACAGATTCCACCAGGGCTACGTCAACCTCTACAGCATTTCTCAGGGGAGTCCCTGCCAGGGACATACTGGAAGCTGCAACCTGGAGCTCTGTACACACCTTCATCAAGCATTACCACTTATCTATCTTTTCTAAATCCAGAGCTGGATTTGCTACAGCAGTCTTACAGGGCCTGCTTGCCAGTCCTAATGCTTCTTGACTGCCTCCACCCATCCTCAGCTTTGGAAATCAACCCAAATGTGATGACTGCAACAGTGAAGCACGAAGAACATAGTACAGTTGTGTACACTTAACATAAATGTAGATGTTCGAGTGCATTCACTGTTGTAGTCCTGGTTACCCTCCCTCCAGCAACCCTGAATTCTCTTTTCTTCTACCTATCCTTTTTGTATATCATTGGTATTTGCTTTTTGCTGGGGTTGTTCCACACCATGTAATTGCATCCTATTTAGGGGGCTCCTGACATCTGGGGCAAGAAAAACTGATGTAATGGCGTCAGCTGCATGTTTTATATTCATGACGTCCTGATGTCATGGAAGAGGTGACAGCATCCGACGCAGAAATCCCAAGACTCTGGTATTCAGGCTGACTGAGGGCTACCTGCAGGCAGGTAACCCAAATGTGATGACTGCAACAGTGAATACACTCTAACATCTACATTTATGGTAAGTGTACACAACTGTACATTATCTGCCTGCAAGTAGCCCTCAGTCGGCCCGAATACCAGAGACTTAGTATTTCTGCGTCGGATGCTGTCGCTCCAGGACTGACATCAGGTCTTCAGGGGTATAAAAACAGGCAGCCGACACCATTACATCAGTCTTTCTTGCAGAGGAGCCCGAAGCAGAAGCAGTTCGCAAGTGCCAGTTGGCCGCTACCTGAATTTTTCGTTTACGAACTGAATAATCCTGAAGTGTTCTAAAGCTAAGTACCCCGTTGGGAATCCTTTTTTCTTGCTCTAACAGATGTCAGAAAAAGGTAACAATGGTCTCGCCTGTGGAAAGCAAATACCTCAGAGATTTTCATTCTTACTGCTTTCCCGTTGTATGTCTAGACTACGACGTACCTCGCTGTCAGTTTTGTGCCTTGTTTAACACCTGAAACATTTGTTGTCGGGCTCTCTTTGTTGCTAAATTCTTTTGCTCTCGACCTCCGTATTCCCAAGTGACTTCAGTAAGCTATCCGACTACCGATTATTCCAAAAAAAGTAAGGATAAAGATAGAGACAGACTGCATAGGTTCAAAGCTGCCGACGACGCTTCCATTAAGCTAGTTGCCAGTCCGCCGATACTCAGTGAGGCGCTCTCGTAGTCCCTGATGCCCGCTTCAATGGATTCTCAGGTCCGAGACCCATTCGGAGTCCGGTATGTCACGAGACTCTTCTTCGACTATGGAACCTGCGGATGTCTCTACCTTGGATGGGTACAGAGCCACTGTGCAGGCACTGGCTTCTGAGGCAGTTCTTCGATCAACCGATGTTCGACTCAAACCGACGACTTTTTTATCTAAAACTACCGAGTTTCTTAGGCCAAAAGTACACATTACGCCTAGAAAACCGATGACCAAAGCGCATGCAACTGCTCCCATGCCACAACGACAAATGCTTCGAGTGGCAGAAGACCTTATCACACTGATTGGGGAAGTCAGCCATCCCCTGTGAAGAGGAAAAGAGACCAGTCCCCTGCAGCTTCAACAGACCAGGAGTCCAATGACTGAGGTATCTGATTATGAAGACATGCCCATATCTGCTTATGAGGATTGAGATGCAGAGGAATCCATTCCCTCTGCCTCCCCTCCAGAAGATTTTTCTTTTGATGAAACCTTACATACTTTGAGAGCATTTCCACTGGGAATGCCAAGACTATCCTCAGTGCAAAAAGAGACTCATAATTCCTAGATTTGCCACAGCACAGGCCTTGAGCAAAACCCCCCTGTCCTGAAAGTTGTTGATGTTTTTATGGAATCCAGTCTTACTCCTGATACTTTACCTCCTGCCCCTAGGAAACCAGGCAGGTACTGCAGAGTACCTGACGCTCACAAATTTATTTTCAAGAATCCTACTGCTGACCCAGGGATCATTTCCCAGGGGCCTAAAGGTATCAAGGCAACTACAGCCAAGAATCCCACCCCTTTGGACAGGGATTCCAGAGCTTTGGACAGATGAGGTAAGAAGGTATATAGCTCTGCCACTCTTGCTATATTAGGGCATTGACTTGTCAGTTTCACATGCTGAAGTACCAGCAACATGTTATGGAGCCTATTAAACAAAAGTGGCAACCTTTACAGACTGTGCAGAAAATAAAGAATTGCAGGCGCTTATGCACTCTGCAAGCCAAGTCATCAAGCATACTTTGCAGTGTGGCTTTGACGCCCTAGAAGCATCTTGCTGGGCAGTAGTCATTGGTTCTGTACTGAGAAGACATGTTTGGCTCAAGGAGCAGACCTTGCCAGACCATGTCAAATCTAAGTTACTAGATGCTCCTTTGAACAAGGACAGTTTGTTTGGCACCAAAGCAGAAGAGGTTCTTAAAAAATGGAAGAAAAAGCTAAGGCTATGCAGACTGTTAAAGAATTCTTACAACTGCAAACCCCTAGATTCAGTAGGCATTGCCCTTCCAAACACTAGTCCTTTCCAGCCCCCTCCAGGCCTTCTCAAGCACCAGACCCAGGGGAAACAGACCACCCAGACTACAGTCTCAGGTTATTCAGAAATCTAAGCAATGGAGTGCCCCCAAAACAGGAAGTGGTAAGCCACCTCCTTACGGAAAAAACTCACAATGACTTCTCTACTCCACTCCCCATACCTGCCCAATTGCTTGTGCCCCTAGGAGGAAAACTTGCCCTTCATGCAAAAACTGGATATCCGTCACTCAAGACCGATGGGTCATCAATATTGTATCCCAGGGGTACAAACTTTACTTCCACTCAATGCCAACCCCAAGAGGGTTCCCAGACCTTCCTCCAAACCAGTGGGCAGAGGCTCAAAGATAAGTTCTTTCCCTGCTCTCCATCAGAGCTATTCAGCCAGTTCCAGTAGAACAGATAGGTCAAGGATTCAATTTCAGACTCTTCCTGGTACCCAGAAAAGAGGGCTCTTGGCACCCAATCCTGGATCTTTCAATTATCAACACCTTCCTGATGGTACCAAAATTCAAAATGCTTATCCTGCAACAGCTTCTGCCTATGCTAGCCAAGGATGCCTGGTTAGTTACCCTAGACTTAAAAGAAGCCTATCTGCATATCCCCATAAGGGAGGCATGCAGGAGCTATCTACGTTTCAGGGCCGGGTCCATGCATTCTCAGTTCTCTGCACATCACTTTGGCTTATCCACTGCGCACACAGAGTTTTCACAAAATGCCTGGCTCCAGCCATTGCATACTGCAGGCAAAGAAATATCCAAATTTTCCCATGCTTGGATGACTGCCTGATTCAGGCGGACAGTCAGGAGTTGCTGTTGCAGCACCTGACATTTGTGAAAAACCTTCTCACTTCCTTGGGGTACACCATCAATGAAAAGAAATCAAAACTGGTACCTAGTCAAAAGATTGTATTCCTCTGAGCAAGTTTGGACACAACATCCCAGATGGCAGTCCTCAGTTCAGAAAAACAAGTCAGTCTGACAGCTTACTTCAAACAAATGACCACCAGAACCCAGCTATCAGCATGAAAATTACTGCAGGCCCTAGGGTTCATGGCCTCATGCATACTGCTAATTCCATGTGCAAGACTGTATATGAGGAAACTTCAACGGTACTTAAGTCTTTGGTGCCAACATTCCCAGGACCTGGAAACAGTCATTCCTATTATTTCCAGTCTACGGGCAGAGTTTCTTTGGTGGGCCGAAGCATGCAACCACAAGGGACTGCCCTTTACACATGCAACCACAAGGGACTGCCCTTTACATAACCCCACGCCGCCCAGACCCTAACCACAGATGCATCAGACTATGCCTCGGGAGCTCACATAGATGGCAAATGCATTCAGGGCCACTGGAGCCCAAGTCAAATTCATCTGCACATCAACCAAAAAAAGATGCCAGCTGTGCAGAACACCCTGGCAGCTTTCAGGTTCCTACTCTTTCCAGGACAACTTTTATAATAAAACACAAGCTGGTGAAAAGAGACAAAACTGGAAACTGGTTGCAGGAAAGAAAGCACCAAACACAGAGCGTAAAAACAAGCTGTTTAATCCAAAATATGAAGCGCTTTTCGTCGCAGTAAATACTGTGACTTCTTCAGATATATACAGCATTGGGCACATGCCCTTAAGTAGTCAATGAGCATCAGTTAATTAGTTAAGTAATTAACCAGTGCTAATTAATCTGTTATTTCATTCTTCTTTACAACTAAATAAGAACTAGTACTCAAAAACTACAATTACTAAAGACTGCAAAAGTGCCTCAAACACAGACACACCCACATGCAAAACTCAAACCCTAACCCTTCAAAAAAACGATAATAAATATTCTTATGTACTGTAAAATACCTACAAAAGTTGTTATACTTTGCAAGTACAAAATATCTAAAATACTAAAATGGCATGGTGAATCCATGTTCATGCAAACTATTATTAATATTTAAGTCTTGTATACAATTAATACATACTTTACATGAATTCTGTACAGAAAACCCTATCTAGCAAGGCTTTTTAATTTCAGTATACCTACAATGGGAGCATCTTTTGTTTAAACCTGGGTACTGCCCTGCGTTGGTGTTCAACTGCCATATTAATTCTAAACATACTAACTCTAATGAAATTGGACCCCCCCCATATTGTTGGGTACAAGTTGGTCTATTGCCCTAAACAGAAACCCTGTGATCCATGTGTTCATGGGTATGTTTAGCTAGGGCACTATCTTCGCTCAGTTTGCCAATGTGTGATATAGGTGTTCGTATATTCTTTCCCGCAGTTTCCTATCTGTTTTCCTATATAGAATGCGGGGACACATTTGTCATTGGGCTAAGTATATGACCCCTTTAGACTGGCAGTTTAATCTAAATCTGGTGGTATATTGTGTGCCTTTGATCTTCTGGCCCACATCCATATGTTTACAATACCTACACATACCACATTTATACATCCCACATCTGCTGACTAGTGTTTTCGAGTTTCTTTCAACTAAGCTTTTTAAATTAGCTGCTCTTTTGAAGGTAATTCTAGGTGTATGAGCCACCTTCTTACTTATAAAGGTGTTTGACTGTAGTAGGTCCCAGTTCTTACTGATGATTCCACATAAATCAAGAGCATCTAGACTGAATGGAATAATTAAATTACTAACATTACTAAAATTCTGGAGTGCACTACTATCGGTGTTCCCTTTGGTATGTATACCTATAATATCAGTTGGTGTATCAATTCGATTTCGACTTAAAATAGGTTTATACACTCCATTCGCGTGATTGTGAATCATCTCTTTAATGAGTAGATTCAACATCTGTATAGGGTAGCCCCTCCAAGTAAACATCTCCTTCAAATTTTTACATTCCAAGTAGAAATTTCTATCTAAGGAGATCATCCTCCCTGCCCTAACCAACTGTCCTTTTACTACTGACTTCTTCTGGTGATGGGGGTGATAACTAGAAAAGTGCAAGAAACTGTTGGAATAAGTTTCTTTTCTGTATATACATGCATTATAGCATTCACTAGTTGGAACTTTACAAATCAAAACATCCAAATATGATATGGAGTTTGTACCAAATTGTGATGTAAACTGCAAGAAGTCAGTTGTCTCATTGAAGTAACTGACAACTGCATTAGCTATATCGTTGTTACCCCTTATCACCATGAAGATGTCATCCAAAAATCTCATGTAGTAATGTACCTTATCTTGGATCCAGTTCTGTAGGACAAATTCGTGTTCCCAGTCAGCCATAACTAAATTGGCGCTACACGGGGAACCCATGGCTATCCCTGTTGTAAGAACAATTTTTTATCAAAAATTACATCATTATTGGACAAAATCATGTCCAATAATTCATTGAGCAAACTTATTGTGTCATTAGGTACACCCTTGATTCTCAGGATGTGGCTGATACTCTCTATGCCCTCCATGTGTGGGATGGACATATACAAGTCTTTAACATCTACTGTTAAAAAATTGTAACTGTTGTCATATTGCAAATTTAGGCAGTGTAGGAACGACCAAGAATCCTTGCAAATTTGTTTCTCACTAGTTACATATTTTTGTAGCACAGAATCCACATATTTTGCACATGCATACATTATACTGTTTCTGGCATCAACTAGTGGTCGCAAGGTGGGGGGTTGCTTTTATCTTTATGGATTTTAGGCAGCCCAAAGATATTATTTATTCTGGGCACTGGCATAGATAAGTAGTTAAATAGATTAATGTCTGTTTTGCTTTCAATGAACAATTCATATATAAAAGATTTAATGTGACTGTAAGCTATTTTTAACTCGTTTCTAGAAACTTTTTTGTAAGCATCTGTGTTAAGTATTTGTAACATTCTAGTACTGTAGTCACTAATATTCATCATAACCAGTCCCCCTCCCTTGTCAGGTTTCATTCTTCTCAAACCAGCCATTTGCAATTCATCTAGTAATTGCCTCTCTCTTACAGTAATGTTTCTTACAGAATTCTTATTAGTTTTATTTTTCACCAATTCGTTCCTAAAATCCAACTCACAAATTAGCTTGAAAAAATCTAAAATTGGATGCAAGGGTGGATTAAATATACTTGGAATGTGGAACTAGTCATTCCTGGTGGTGGTTTCACCTAAAATGAGATTTAGGTTAAGTTTACGCACAAACAGTTTTAGATCTATAAGGGAAGAGGCAAGATTTGCTCGGTAATGCGGCACAAAAGTCAACTCTTTAGCAAATAGCTCCATCAGGGCTCCATCTATAGTTAAGCCAGAGAAACCATATATAATAGTCATTCTCTTTGTTTTAAGCAATTTACAACAACTGCTACCTGCATCAACGTTCACTTCCTTGTTCTGTTCCCCTTATTCTTCCTCTGATTCTGATAGTATGCTGGTTGCTGGGGCTTGTGATTTAGTGAACAGTTCTGAAAATTTTCATCTTGGCCGTTGTGTGAGCTATCATTATTAAATGTATTATAATATGATTTTTGTTGCTGGTGGATCCTTTTACTCCTACGAGGAACAGACTGTGTTGCCACCTCTTCGTCATGATTAGTAGAATCAAGGTTGTCGACCTCCTCATGTATAGTAGACGCACACCCTACTACTCTCTTGGCTAGTAGAGCTCCACTGCTGAGATGTGGGCGGTTTCAGGTATGCTGATTTGTTATTGTACGCTGCCCGATCTCAGTTCAACTTTTTTTATTTTAGTGACCTTTGATTTATTAATGAAATGCTCTATACTAGATAAAGTCCTGTTATAATCGTACTGATATCTTTGGAAATCAGTACTAGCTGTGATAGCTGCATCAAGGTCAGTAGATTCTTCCATCAACTTATCGATGGATCGTTGGTAATGTTTGCACATGACCTGCAATAGTTCAAGCCCTTGTCTGTTAAAGAGCTCGATGAGCTCTTGGTGGAACACTGACCCCCTCCTCCAGACCAGTGGGATACTGCCACCTTCTCAGCCCCTTCTGGATGTTATTCTCACTAATGCATTGGCGGGAATAGCTGATTTCCAACTAACTTTTTATGTTTGAGCATACACGAGTCCAGTTTCTGCAGGTTGGAAACTATATTTTTTGTATTTAATGTTTCTCCAGCCAGTAACTCTTCTTCACTTTCCTCTGAGAACAAGTTTAAAGGCTCATTGAGCCATGTACATGCATCCGGAGTACCAATAAGCCCCGAAGAACTGTTTCCAACCGAAAAGTTGTTGGCAGTTTGAATTTGTGCAGTACGGTTCCTGCCAGGACGCTGAGGTAAACCAACGTTGTCAGCAGGCGGAATACTGACACTGTTACTGCCAGAAGTAGATGGTACAATATAGGTAACATTAGTTAAGTTACCTTGTGTTGATGTAATATTAGGGCAAGGGCTGGACAAGTGGTTTACCTTGTCCGTGAGATCCTCGATCCGTTGGATCAATAAACCGATAAGCAACGTTAGAGTGCCATTATTGTTGCTGTTATTCAATGATGACTGCAAGCTGGTGAAGACAGCTCCTTCCACATCCATAATACACAGAAAACACAAGCCGGTGAAAAGACAAAAAAACTGGAAACTGGTTGCAGGAAGGAAAGCACCAAATGCAGAGCGTAAAAACAAGCTGTTTAATCCAAAATATGAAGTGCTTTTCGTCGCAGTAAATACTGTGACTTCTTCAGATAGATACAACATTGGGCACATGCCCTTAAGTAGTCAATGAGCAGGAGTTAATTAATTAAGCAATTAACCAGTGTTAATCAGTTATTTCATTCTTCTTTACAACTACATAAGAACTAGTACTCATAAAAGCAATTACTAAAGACCACAAAAGTGCATCAAACACATATAGACACACCCACATGCAAAACTCAAACCTTAACCCTTCAAAAAAAGATAATAAATATTCTTATGTACCATAAAATACCTACAAAAGTAATTGTACTTTGT
This sequence comes from Protopterus annectens, assembly GCF_019279795.1. Lineage (NCBI taxonomy): Eukaryota > Metazoa > Chordata > Ceratodontiformes > Protopteridae > Protopterus > Protopterus annectens. The sequence goes on from NC_056741.1 coordinate 316,060,791, forward strand.
AAGTACAAAATATCTAAAATACCTACAAACGTTATTATACTTTGTAAGTACAAAATATCTAAGATACTAAAATGACATGGTGAATACATGTTCATGCAAACTATTATTAATATTCAAAGATGCTCCATTGTATGTATTCTGAAATTTTAAAGCCTTACTAGATAGGGTTTTCTGTACAGAATTCATGTAAAGTATGTATTAATTGTATATAAGATTTTAATATTAATTAATGGATTCAATCTAAAGGAGAGGGCACAACTCTGCCCTCCCTGCCGCTAATCCTGGATTACTTAGCAGATCTACTCCACAAAGACCTGTCCTTCTCCTCCATTAAGATACATGCCTCAGCCATTTCAGCTCATTACAACACTGAGCCACCTCTCTTCTCACACCCTCTTATCGTACAGCTCCTGAGAGGGGCAACCAACTTAAGGCCACCAAGGAGAGCACCCACCCCTGCTTGGGACCTTAACTTTGTACTGGAAAAGCTAACGCCCCCCCCCCCCTTTGAACCTGCAGCATCAGCAGATTTAAAATTCCTGTCTTGGAAAACCGCCTTGCTTCTGGCAATCACTTCAGCTAGAAGAATGTCCGAGCTGCAAGCACTAATGGCTGTGGAACCATTCATTATTTTCCATGCTGACAGGGTTTCCCTCAGGACTTAACCCTTCCTTTATGCCTAAAGTAGTGTCCAGTGTGGGTCTAAACCAATCCATCCATTTGCCAACTTTTTTCCTTAATCCTCAGAATAAAGGGGAAAGGATCCTGCACTCCTTGGATGTGAACGTGCACAGACAGCTCAAATTCTGCCTTGGCAGGACTAAGCTGTTCAGAAAATCTGACCAGTTACTAGTCAGCTTTGCATCAGGTGCAGAGGGCAAGACGATTTACAAATGGATAGCATACTGCAGCATTTCTGCTACAAACACTATGGGAAACCTACCCCTCAGGGGGTCAGAACACATTCCACTAGGGCAACATCCACCTCTACAGTATTTCTCAGGGGAGTCCCTACCAGGGACATCCTGGAAGTTACTACCTGGAGTTCTGTACACACCTTCACCAAGCATCACCACCTGCCTATCTTTTCCAAATCCAGGGCAGGTTTTGCAACTGCAGTCCTGCAAGGCATACTAGCCAGCCCTAACTCTTCTTGACTGCCTCCACCCTTCTTCATCTTTGGGAATCCACCCAAGTGTAATGACTGCAACAGTGAAACACGAAGAACATAGTACAGTTGTGTACACTTATCATAAATGTAGATGTTCGAGTGTATTTATTCACTGTTGCAGTCCTGGTTTCCCTCCCTCCAGCCCCCTAGTTTCTCTCTCTCTTTCCTCTATATGGCTATTACTCACCCCTTTCTGGGGTATTGGTATTTATTTTTACTGGTGGTGTTTTCCCCACCATATCTTAGCTCCCTTTTTGGGGGGCTCCTGACATTTGGGGGAAGAAAAACTGATGTAATGGCGTCGGCTGCCTGTTTTTATACCCCTGACGACCTGATGTCCGTCCTGGAGCAACGGAATCCGATGCAGAAATATTAAGTCTCTGGTATTCGGGCCGACTGAAGGCTACCTGCAGGCAGATAACCCAAGTGTGATGACTGCAACAGTGAATACACTCGAACATCTACATTTATGGTAAGTGTACACAACTGTACTTTCCCACAATTCCCATTTTTTTCTTATGTAGTTTGCTGCTTCCCTTTTGTAAAGATTCCACTTGTTTTATTTCTGTTACTGTATTCACTACTTCTAGTAAAGTTGGTCTAGACTTTGATTTCCATTTTCTAGTAATTGCTTTTTTGATTGATGGCCACCATAATTAAGACTTATCAATGGTTTACTATGTCTAGGCAATTCAGATTCTGTAGCATAGCTCAAAAAAATCCTCTCCCAAGTCAGTCCAATCTGCTCACCCAACATCTCCAACAGAGCAGTCCACAGGGAATCTGTCAGCTCACTACACTCCCACAAAATATGATGTTCTTTGTGTTTCACTGTTGCAGTCATCACATTTGGGTTATCTGCTTGCAGGCAGCCCTCAGTCGGCCTGATTATCAAAGTCTTGGGTCCTGCGTAGGTTGCTGTCTCATCTTCCATTACGTCAGATAGTCAGGGGTATAAAGCATGCAGCTGATGCCATTATATCAGTCTTTCTTGCCGTGTGGTACCTGAAGCAGAAGCAGTTCACCAAGTGCTGGTCGACCAACCCATGAAATTTTCGTTTTTGAGTTTCAGATCCAAAGTCTTCAACTAAGCTAAGTACCCTGTTGGGGATCCTTTTTCTTTCTCTAAACCGATGTCAGTAAAAGTTAATTGTATTTCTTGGGGAAAATAAATACCTCAAAGATTTTCATTCCTAGTGCATTCCTTGCTTAGGCCCAGACCACGACATACTTCCCTCTCGGTTTTGTGCCTTATTCAATCCACGTATTATTCGTCGTCGGTTCATTTTTGCATCAAAATATTTTTGGTTCAATTATCCAGAAATGGCTTTGGTAAGCAACCCAACTACCGACATTCCGATAAAATGCAAAGATAAAGACAGAGACATACCGCATAGGTCCAAAGCTGCCGATGACGCTTCTCCTAAGCTAGTCACCAGTTCGCCGGTACTCATTGAGGTGCTTTTGCAGCCCCTGATACCCGCTACGTCAGATTGGCAGGCCTCTACTGAGACCCATTCGGAGTCCGGTATGCCGCGAGATGCTTCTTCAACTTTGGAACCTGCGGATGTCTCTACCTTGGATGGGTCCAGAGCCGCTGTGCAGGCACCGGCTTCTGAGGGTGTATTCAGGCCTACTGACTTGCATATTAAACCAAAGCCATCTTCTTCAAGGCCTAAAACTTGATCCATGTCTAGAAAACCAACGCCCAGACCACATGGTCAGGCCCCTATGCCCAAAAAAAAAAACAAATAAGAATGGCTGAAGACCTTATTACTCTAATCAGGGGAAGCCACCCTTCTCCCTCTAAGAGACCTAGGACCGATTTTTCCTTCTGATTAGGATTCTGAAATTTCTGATGTTATGTAGTCCAATCTCGCCTACATTCTTACTCACGGGTTCAGAGCTGAATAATGGCTCTAACTCTGCCAACTTTTATTTTCTAGCACAAAGTCTCTTATTGGCTGGGCTAAACAGGTATCCCATGTTGCACTGCTCCATAGCCCCAGATCTCGTTTGCCGCTCGTGTAGCTAGGACGTGGTCTCGCTTGGCTGTGGCCAAGTACCTTTAAAATTCTATTTTCTCTTCAGAAAATTGTTGCTAGTCTAACAAAAGCTATTTTCATAGCTATTTCTTCTGGTTTACTATTTAAATTTTGTTGAAGTGTTGTCTGTGTGTGAGTTGTCCCTAACTGTTCCGGTGGGCTAGGCCCGTTTAAATTAGAGGACCTAGTCCTCCTTTTGTGTAGTGTTTTACCTTAAACTTTCATGGTTTTAGTTTTTCCTGGTTGAGTTGTGTGTCACAGGTTTTCAAGAACCGTTTAACTTGGAGGTTCCTTGAGGATTTTTGTGTGCAGTGATAGTTTCCCACCTTGCTGTTTTTCGGCCTTTACTGTTTTTCAGCAAAGTCATTCCTTGGTCTTGGTGTTGAGTAGCTTAGTTAAGATGTCTAAGGATCAAAAGGAACATAAACCTTCAGGTATTAAGAAATGTTCGAAATGTAACTACAAGATGTCCATTATGGACGGACGTTCCATATGTGTGTATTGCCTAGGAGCAATTCATTTCCAAGAATCCTGTAGCTTCTGCCACGCCTTCAGTCCGAGGGTGCTACAGGAAAGAAAAAATAAACTTATATTGAAGGGACTCCTAAAACCTTCATTTGAGGAGTCTTTAGACTCTACTTCTAGTACCCAGTCCAAGTCTAAGGCTTTGAAGGCGAAGAAAAGGTCTCCGGCTCCGTCTGTCTCCTCGGAACCACCGGAGAAAACTTCTAAACTAGACTCTACCTCCTCAGCTCCTCTGTCCTCTGGGCCGCAGGAAGTATCTGTTGTGCTGGAATCGACCTCGGCTCCAATTTTATTGGAACCCGTTCGGAGCTGGTCTACCAGTGTTAGACATGGTTCTCCTGATAGATCCCAATCCCTCTCTCTGTCCTCCAAATCCTCCAGGCTTTCCAATTTGGATGTCGATAGGGTGGTTCAGAGGCTCCTGCAGTCGCCGGTGTTGGCTAAATTATTTTCAGCTCCGACCCAGTCTGCTCCGGAGCCCGTCCTGATGCTGGTGTCTATGGTTCCTCCTCCGAACACTCCCTTATCTTCAGAGCCGGAGTGCTCCGCTCCGAGTGATGTTCTTGTGCCGACTCCGATACCCCTCAAGGGTTTATCGGTGCCGACATCTGCTCCAACCATGTCGGCTCCATCCACAGGTTTCAGTACTCTGGTTTCCTCTGTTGGGCCCGAGGGGGATACCTCGGGACATCTGTCAGTTCCAAGCCTCCCCCTCGGTGCTTCGGCTTGGGGAACCCCTGCCTTGATCATGGCCTCGGAGACCGGTCGGTCCTCGGATTCGGGGGGACCCACTTTTGAGGCCATGAGGAGCGCACTGGCAAGATCTTCAGTTACATCACCTGGATTGGTCATTCCATCCCCTTCCACCCCGGCTAGAGCTTCTGACACCCTCCTGTCAGTAGATGGCAGAGCCCAAAGGTCTAGGGGATACCCCCATGAGCGGTCCCCAACTTTCTGAGAGTCCCTCAGAGTCTGTGCCTGAGGAGCCCCCCCAGAAAGAAGTTGTGCATGAGGAAGCACATAGACTCCCAGGACGAGTCTCTCACTTCTGATACCGACCTTGAGGGGTCAGAGGGGTCCCCCAAGTCATCCTCTGACGTCTCTTTCTCCGACATTCTGGAGATATTGAGACAGGCGACTGGCCGTCCAAAACCCCCTCTGAGGAGGAGTCGGTATTCCTCAAGGCCTTTGGGGCTCAATCCTCCGCCTCCTGGGTGTCTCCACCCTTTGACGAACTCCTGGATTTAATTTGTCGGAGGGTGTGGGAGAATCCTGATTCAGTGGAACCTGTGCCCAGAAGGCCCAATAAATTTCTTTCTGCTCCCCCGGGGAAAGAGTTTCTGTCCAAAGGGGTTTCTGTAGATGCCATGGTGGTGGCGGCGGCCACACAGCAGGAAGTAGCAGAGTCTTCTTCCTCCGTCCATCCTCCTAACAAGGAGTCCAGGAGCATGGACCGGTACAGGAAGCATACCCTCTCGTCAGCGACCTTCACCCTGCGGTTGCTGAACTATCTTTGTCATTTTACTCTGCCCCAGAGAGATCTCCTCGAGGAGTTAGGAGATACTCTAGCGGGTAACGTACCTGAGGCTTTAGCGCACACGGTTAATGCCCAGGTGTCTACCCTCAATTCAATTATCAACTTGTCCATGAGGCTCATTTCGTATGCAGCTGAGGGGGCGAGTAGGGCAGCTAGTTCAGGAGTAGCCCTCAGGAGGCAAGCCTGGATGCGCCTGTGTCACTTCGCGGAGGCCTTCAAGTCTTCCTTCACTGACGCCCCCTTCGATGGGTCCTCACTCTTTGGGACCAAAGTGAAAGTCACCCTCACCAGATGTGAGCAAGAGGGAAAAAGACCCTGTCTGCCGTAGGGGTCCGTTTTTCCCTTCCCTCTAGGCCTTACCCCAAGGCTCAGAGAGGAGGTAAGATGTGGTTCAAGAAATCACAGAAGTCTTTCCCTGCCGCACAAGGTGAGTCCCCCTCCAGAGGCAGAGGAGGGGGAAGTTATTCTGGAAGATGCCGCCCCAGGGGCAGAGGAGGCCCCCGCAACTCGGGAGACCGTGATTCCTTTTGCGGTTCCTCTTACCTTCGTTCCTGATGTGTTGCCCGACTGTGCTATTCTGGAGCCAGTCAGGGGCCGCATTTCGTTGTACCCGGAAGCCTGGGAAAGCATCACCCAGGATCGATGGGTGCTACGAATAATTTCCGGAGGATGTCCTTCATGGATGCATCTGCAGTCATAACAACTAAGTTGTCCTGTCGTCAGGCAGCCCTTCAGTCGGCCGGATTCCAAAGTCCGGGTCCGGCTTCGGCTGATGTCGCACTTCACCCGACGTCATCTCTGTTGGTCTTCGGGTATAAAAGCATCAGCCGACGCCATTTTCCTCAGTCTTTCTTGCAAGCAGAAGCTGTTCGCAAGTGCCGGTCGGTCGGATCCAGAGATTACTTCTACGAATACTACTTGAAGACTTCTAAAGCTAAGTACCCCGTTGGGGACTCTTTCTTGCCTCAGCCGATGTCAGAAAAAGTTAATAATTGTTTAACCTGTGGGAAACAAATACCTCATAAAGATTTCCACTCTTATTGTCTGCCTTGTTTAGGCCCAGCAGCAGCCTGTTCGGCCTGTGCTTCTTTCAACCGGTAACGCTTAGGCGTCGGTCGGAGTTTGCAGAACAGTTTTTCGGTTCTGTTTTTATGCCGTCGGATCCTCCGACTACCCAATCTGCCAAAAAAGATAAGGTCCGCGGTTTCGGCGAAACCATGGTTAAGCAAACCGGCGAGTGTGTCGGTTTTGGCGAAACCGAGAAAACTGATCAAAGTACAACTGAACCTATCTCTACAACTGAGACCCCTGCTACCACTCTTGAATCGGCCTCAGAAATTTTATCCACTACGGTGGTTGCAACTGACTTATCAGACACCATTCCCTTGGATGTCTCTACCCCAGCACGTGGTGCTGCTAGGCCTCCAGCAGCCATGTCCATTAAGGCCTTCGCCAGGGCTAAAGCAGCCAAGACTACTAAGACAGTGCCTGTTAAACCTCCCACAACCAGGCCCTCTTCTAGTTCTCAAATGCTTACTTTGGCAGAAGATTTAATTTCATTAATTAGAGGATCTCAATCTCACCCAGACAGGGCCTCTCAGCCCCCAGAGAAGAGACCTAGGGCAGAGCCCTTTGAGCCAGTGTCCTCTGATTCTGCTGACGAATCAGACATAACTGACCAGCCAGAGGCTCCTTTCTCCAATTTTGAAGATTCTGATGCTGAAGAATCCATTCCAGCTGCTTCCCCACCAGAAGAATTCTCCTTTGGGGAAACCTTACATGCCATGCGAGAGCAGTTCCAATGGCAGCAACAGGATTTTTCAGACTCCAGAAAAGACTTAGGACCTTTCTGCACCTCCACAGCACAGGCCCTTAGCTATACCTCCTGTTCTCTCTGTGGTGGATGATGCTTTCAATGATGTCTGCTCCGCTCCAGACTCTTTACCCCAGCCCCTGCCAAACCAGACAGATTTTACAGGGTGCCAGATACTCATCACCACCTTTACAAGGCCCCACTTGCAGACCCGAAACTATATCCCAGGGTCCCAAGGCAGTACGACCATAGCTAAAAACCCTATTCCTTCTGAAAGGGAAGCAAGGTCATTAGACAGATGGGGTAAAAGGTCTACACTTCAGCTACTCTCTCAGCTAGAGCTTTAAACTGTCAGTTTCACATGATACAATACCAAGAGTTTATGCTTGATCAGTTAACTAAAAACTAACCACTGATGAATCTCTTGATAAGAAATATGTATTAGAAATGGTAAATAACATACAACACGTTAGCAACCATTCCTTAAAATGTGGCTATGATGCACTCCAGGCTTCATTTAGATCAGCCATGACTGGCACAGTGATAACAAGCCATGCATGGCTAAAGGAGCAAGCTTTACGGATCATGTTAAAGCTAAGTTGCTAGATGCTCCTATGGATAAGACAAGTTTGTTTGGTACACCTGCCCAGCAGGTTATGAAGAAAATGGAAGAAAAGGCAAAATCTGTTCAAACGGTTAAAGATTTCTTGCAGGTTCAACCCCAAGGTTTAGCAGGAACTGGCCTGCCAAAATTGGTCCTTTCCTGACTCCACAAAATTTCAAAGGGGCAGGAATAAGAGGCAGAAACCAATCCAGAGGAGGTGCCTACAGAGGACAACAGTGGCAAGGTAACAACAGAGGCACAGACACAACCACTGCCACTACATCAGCACAACCACAGTGACTTAACCCTAAATCCGCCTACCAGGGAACAAATAGCAGCTCCTCTAGGCGGAAAGTTAACCTTATTTTCAAAGAACTGGCACTACATAACAAAAGACAAGTGGATTTTACAAACCATAGATCAAGGTTACCGGTTTCACTTCCACACTTTACCAGTCAAAAGAGGAATGCCAAATCTACCTCCAAATCAAAAAAACAGAGGCACTACAACAGATAATGGAGTTAGCAAACATGAGAGCTGTGGAAAGAGTGCCATCAGCAGAGCAAGGAAAGGGATTCTACTCCAGACTATTCCTAGTTCCAAGAAAGGAAAAAAGTTGGAGACCAATTCTCGACCTGTCCACCTTAAATACATACATCATTGTCCCAAAATTCAAAATGCTGACCCTACAGCAACTTCTTCCCATGCTGGGCAAGGAGTCTTGGCTGGTAACTCTAGATCTCAAGGAGGCATACCTGCGACCAATCTGCAGAAGATACCTCAGATTTCTTGCAGGATCAGAGCACTATCAATTCTCAGCATTGCCCTTTGGCTTATCTACTGCCCAGAGTATTCACAAAATGCCTGGCATCAGTAATCGCCCATTGCAGACTACAGGGAATTCAAATTTACCCATACCTGGACGACTGCCTGCTACAAAGGACAACAAAAGCAAGCTGACAACAGATTTACAAAGGGTCATTTACTTGCTACAAGCACTGGGATACACAGTCAATTTACAAAAGTCAAGGCTGATACCATCCCAAACAAGGACATTCTTGGGCGGAATTGGACACAGTAAAACAAATGGCATTCCTGACTACAGAAAAAAAAGAACTCCCTCTTTACTTCTTGGCACTAACAAAACTGAACAAGTTAACAGCAAGAAAAGTACTGCAGGCCTTGGGCTTCATGGCATCATGCATAATCTTGGTCCCATTTGCCAGACTACATATGAGAAAACTACAGTGGTACCTAAAGAATTTATGGTCCCAACACAGACACAGCCTAGAAACAGAAATCCCACTAATTCCATGCTTAAAGCAGGAGTTCCTATGGTGGGCTCAGGCATGTCAGTCAAACCCAGGCCTACCCTTTCGCAGATGTCAAGCAAGCCAGACCATCACAACAGACGCTTCAGACCTAGGATGGGGCCCACATGCTGGACAAATGCGTGCAAGGATTGTGGACTCAGGATCAACTTCACCTGCACATCAACCTAAAAGAAATGCTGGCAGTAAAACTGGCAATCCAAAAGTTCAAACCATTTCTCCAAGAGGGCCAGTTGATGATAAGGACAGACAACACCACAGTCATGTGGTACATCAACAAACAGGGAGGCACTCATTCATACCCCTATGCAGAATGACTTTGGAGCTGTGGACCCTGGCACTCAGCTACAACATCCAGTTACAGGCAATATTTGTACCGGCAAAACAAAATACTCTAGCAGACATATTAAGCAGAACCACATTGCATGCCCACGAATCTAAGCTGCACCGGACATCTTCAAGACCATCTCAAAGAAATGGGGAATGCCTCAGATAGATCTATTCGCATCACCTCTCAATCACCAGCTCAAAAAGTTCTGCACAAGGACATTCCACCCACTAGCATGGAAAGTGGATTCGCTCTCCTTCAGCTGGAAAGGCCTAACAGCATATGCATTCCCACCTCTTCCCTTGATACACAAAGTACTACTAAAAATCAAGGAAGAACATCCAAGGATAATCCTGATAGCTCCAAACTGGCCAAGACAACACTGGTACCCACTGCTGAGGAGCATGTCTCGCAACAATATGTGGCCAATACCCCTGATGCCTTTGATGTTAACTCAGAACAACTACAGCATCATACATCCAAACCTACAAATGTTGCAACTGACTGCATGGAACATCACATAGCAGCAGCTAATCCAGAACTTTCCCAAAGAGTTAAAGACATTATTCTTGAAGCACGCAGACCTTCAACAAGAAGGAACTATGCTGGAAAATGGAAAAGGTTTGTCATTTGGAGTACGGAAAGAGGAAAAGATGTGTCAAACATAGATATGCCTAACATTCTGGAGTATCTGGCCGAACTTCTTCATTCAGGCCTGTCCTACTCCTCCATCAAGATACATGCATCAGCTATTTCAGCAGAATACAGCTTTGATCCACCTGTTTTTTTGCTCAGGCAGTTCCTCAGAGGAATCAAGAATGTAAAACCCCAAGGAAACCACCATTACCAGCTTGGGACTTAAACTTTGTGCTAGAAAAGTTGACACTATCACCCTTTGAACCAGCAGCAACAGCAGACCTACAACACCTGTCATGGAAAACTGCTTTCCTACTGGCAATTACTTCAGCAAGGAGGGTTTCAGAACTACAGGCCTTAATGGCAGTGCAACCCTTCCTAATATTCCACCAAGATAGAGTGTCCATGAGGACTAATCCTACATTTATGCCTAAGGTGGTATCCAGAGTGTCTTTAAACCAGGCAATCCACCTACCTACCTTCTTTCCCAACCCACAAAACAGAGGGAAAGAATACTGCATACCTTGGATGTACATAGACAGCTACGCTACTACTTGGACAGAACAAAAATAGCAGAAAGACTGACCAACTTTTGTAGCCTATGCAACAGGAAGGGAAGGAAAAGCTATTTCCAAACAGACAATCTCCAAATGGATAGGAAATTGCATACGATTCTGTTACTCCTTCCATGGAAAACCAATTCCACAGAACATAAGACCTCATTCTACAAGGGCAACAGCCACTACCACAGCCTTCGTGGCAACCAAAGACATTATTGAGGCGGCTACTTGGACCTCCGTGCATACATTTGCCAAGCATTATAATTTGCCTCTATATTCCAGATCGAGCAGGGTTTGCCACTGCTGTACTGCAAGGGATCCTAAACACACCATAATCTACTTTTATCCTCCTCCCTAGTTGGCTATGGTATTCTACCCAGTTGTTATGACTGCAGATGCATCCATGAAGGACATAGTACAGTTTTGTACCTACCATAAATGTAGATGTCCGAACTGGATAGCATCTGCAGTCAGGATTACCCTCCTCCTTCCCCTCTGTGGTACTCCTAGGGTGTTTACCCTCCTAATAGCTAGCTGGTGGGGAGTCTTTATGGTGTATTTGTTTGTATATATGTACATACATGCTTATTTTTGTGTTTACCTCTATCTTTTTGGAAACATTGGCATCTATCCAAATTTTAGCCTTCAAGAGGGCTACTGGCATCTGGGGCAAGAAACACTGAGGAAAATGGCGTCGGCTGATGCTTTTATACCCGAAGACCAACAGAGATGACGTCGGGTGAAGTGCGACATCAGCGGACTTTGGAATCCGGCCGACTGAAGGGCTGCCTGACGACAGGACAACCCAGTTGTTATGACTGCAGATGCTATCCAGTTCGGACATCTACATTTATGGTAGGTACAAAACTGTACTTTATACCATTCCCTTTGTGTCAGACCCCCCCTCCAGTCAGAAGAATCCCAGACGTGTTCCACCCAGTCAAAGGGATCATGCAGCACTAGAAGTTTCAAAGCTGCTAAAGAAAGGAGTCATCCAACCTGTCCCCTGAAGTCCAAGTTCCGAATGGTCACCCTACAGTCTATTTTCCCGCTGCTGGGAAAAGAAGTGTGGATGTGCTCCATCGACCTCAAGGATGCTTACTAACCATATCAAAATGGACGGGGCATCCAGGAGTCACTTACGCTTCCGGCTGGGAGCCAGTCATTTTCAGTTTCGTGCCCTGCCCTTTGGTCTCACCATAGCCCCCAGGGAGTTCACCAAGTGCTTGGCAGTGGTGACAGCTCACTTGAGATGTCAAGGATTCCAAGTGTTTCCATACCTGGATGGCTGGCTCCTCACCGCCCCCACCAGGCATCTTCTAATCCGGGCCAGGGACGCTATCATTACCCTCTGTTAACAACTAGGAATTACCTTGAACTGGGAAAAATCTGCCTTGCTGCCCTCACAGCGTGTCACATTTATAGGCGCAGAGCTAGACACTGTCCAAATGCGAGCCTTCCTGCCTCAAGAAAGGATCGGAGTGCTGCAGAATCAAGTTCATGCTTTATTACCCCTCAGGAAAGTGCAAGCGAGGTGGGTGCTTCAGCTTCTGGGATCCATGGCAGCTACCAGTATGTTAATGCCTCTAGCGAGATTACACATGAGGCTTCTTCAGTGGCTCCTTTTTGCCCAATGGTCCTTTCAGAAACTCCCTCTTTCACACCAGATCCTACTCACGGACCGATGCAAGCAGGACCTCCGTTGGTGGCTATGCTCCAACAATCTGGACGAGGGAAAACCATTTGTCCCTTCGTCACCTGTCACCACGGTGACCACGGACACCTCTCATATGCGGTGGGGGGGCATTATCTTGGCAGGACAGTCCAAGGCACGTGGCAAGATCATGAGGTACATTTGCACATCAGTGTTTTAGAGATGAGAGCGGTGTTATTGGTGTTGCGGGCACTTCAGAGCTCTCTTCCTTTGGGAACGATTGCAATTCACTCAGACAACATGTCCATTGTATGATACTTAAACAAGGAGGAACCAGATCTTACCCCTTGTGCAGAGAGGCCATGCGAGTGTGGCAGTGGACAGTGTCTTCCCAACGGTTTCTAGTGGCAACACACATTCCGGAGAAGGCCAATGTGATAGCAGACAGGCTGAGCAGAGCTATTCTGATGCCTTACAAGTGGTCCCTGAACCTTCTGGTTGCAGAACAGGTTTTGAGCAGGTGGGGTCAGCCTTGCTGCGAACTTTTTGCCAGCCCCCTCAATGCCAAATGCAGCAGCTACTTCACCCTGATACCCCCACAGGGGGAGTCGCCCAGGGACGCTCTAGTCCACGATTGGCCCTCCGGTCTGCTCTATGCTTTCCCTCCGTTCCCTCTGTTACCAAGAGTGATTCAGAAAGCCATATCCTTGGGAAGCAAGATGATTCTAATTGCCCCACACTGGCCTCGCCAAGTCTGGTTCTCCTTTCTTCATCAATTCGCAGTGGACAGTCCTTGGATTCCGGACCCAGTACCAGACCTACTGACGCACATGTCGGGGCAGTTCCACCCCTCCCTGCGGACCCTCAGGCTGATAGCCTGGCTACTCCACTTCCGTCGTTAGTCAGACTTCATTGTTTTTTGCCTGAGGTGGTGCACATTCTATCCTCTGCTCATAAGTCTTCCACCAGGAAGATTTATTCCAGCAAATGGAAGAGATTTTCCATTTGGGCTCAGGCCCAAGGACTTGACCCTTACACAGCCCCAATACCTGCTGTTTTGGATATTTTGTCCATGCTCTTTCGACAGAGTTCTGCCCCTGCTACCATTAAAGTGCAGCTGGCTGCTATTTCTAATTTTCATACCTCCTACGAGCCTTCCCTTATGGCACATAAACTATGTAAGGCCTTTCTGAAGGGCACCTTGTTACTCCGGCCTCCTGTGTCAGAACCCATCATGTCCTGGGATCTAAACTTTGTTTTGCAAGCCTCGACTTCCCCACCTTTTGAACTGGCTGCCTCCTGTGAGTTAAAGTTTCTGTCTTGGAAGACTGCTTTCCTAATAGCTATCACATCAGCTAGACAAGTGTCAGAGATTCAAGCCCTGTCCATCAAACCCCCGTATTTAATCTTCCATAATGATAGGGTTTCTCTTAGACCCAATCCGTCCTTTTTTCCTAAAGTAACATCCACTGTTAATCTCAATCAGTCTATCGAGCTGCCAGTTTACTTCCCTCAATTCTGGAACAAAGCAGAGTTTAGATTTCATCAATTGGACGTGCACAGGCAATTACGATTTTACTTACACAGGACAAAACAACTACGAAAAGCTGACCAATTGTTTGTGTCTTTTTCAGAAAGTAGAGCAGGATCCCCCATTTCCAAGGTTACAATCTCCAGATGGATTTCAAGTTGTACTTCCTTTATTTACTCCTCTGCAGGCAGAAATCTACCGTTCCCAGTCAAGGCTCATTCTACTAGGGCTGTTTCTGCGTCAATAGCCTACCATGCTAGACTGTCTTTGGATGATATATGTGCTGCAGCCACATGAGCTTCCCCGCACGCCTTTATTACTCATTACAAACTGGACGTGGCTTCTAGGGGCCTGGCTTCCTTTGGTTCCACAATCCTCAGGAGTATCTTCCTTTGAGCCTCCCAGGATAGAGGTGCTGGGGACGCTGTCCCGTGAGTAAGAATGTAGGCGAGATTGGACTACATAACATCAAGAAGTTATGTACTCACCATAACGTTTGATGTATGTAGTCCATCTCACCTCACATTCTTACGTACCCTCCCACCTACCCCCTTCCTGGAGGTTTTGGAGACTGGAATTGGCGTTTGAGTACCCTTCAATGGTAGTTGTTCTTTTTCTTATTCCCCTTGATTGTGTTCTACTGTAGTGGGTTATTGCTATGCATGAGGTGTGATTGTGGATTTGCAGCAAACTAGATCTGGGGCTGTGGAGCAGTGCAACATGGGATACCTGTTTAGCCCAGCCAATAAGAGACTTCATGCTAGAAAATAAAAGTTGGCCGAGTCGGAGCCGATATTCGGCTCCGAACACGTAAGTAAGAATGTGAGGCGAGATGGACTACATACATCGAACGTTATGGTGAGTACATAACTTCTTGTTTTCTCTGATGACCAGGAGTTGCTCTTATCTACCTATGAGGATTCTGATGCAGAGGACTCCATTCCCTATGCTTCCCCGCCAGAGGATTTCTCTTTTGATGAAACCTTGCATACTCTTAGGGAGTATTCCCACTAGGAAAGCCAGGATTACTCTGACTCCAAAAAGAGGCTTAGGGAATTCTTACTCCTGCCTCAACACAGGGCGTTGGCTATCCCTCCTGTACTGGATATTTGTAGATGATGCCTTCTCGGAATCTAGCCTAGCCCCTGACATTTTACCTCCTGCTCCCAGAAAACCTGACCGGTATTATAGGGTACCCGACTCTCACAAGTTCCTCTTTAAAAATCCTACTGCGGATCCTGAGACCATTTCACAGGGACCCTAGGGCATTAAGGCTACTACTGCCAAAAACCCTACCCCCTCTGATAGAGATTCCAGGGCCCTGGATAGATGGGGTAAGAAGGTATACACTTCTGCAACTTTGGCCATTAAACTGACAGTTTCATATGCTGAAGTATCAGCAGCATATTGGATTGCTTAAACAGAAAATGATGTTGATTCCTGACTGTGCTGAAAATAAAGAATTACAGGATTTAATGCATTCTGCTGAAAAAGCTGGAAAACATACTTTGCAATGTGGTTTTGATTCATTAGAGGCCTCTTGCAGGGGTGCTTTCACTGGGTCTGTACTTAGAAGGCATGCTTGGTGTAAGGAGCAATTTTTGCCAGAGCATGTTAAAGCTAAATTACTGGATTCTCCCTTAAACCAAGACCACCTGTTAGACAACAAAGCAGAAGAAGTACTTAAGATGGAGGAAAAAGCTAAATCTATGCAAACTGTTAGATTTCCTGCAAGTACAGCCTCCCAGATTTAGCAGGCATTGGCCTTCTAAAAATTGGTCTTTTCCTGCCTCTTCCTGGCCTTCTCAGTCCAAACCCAGAACCAGCAGAACACCCAGGCTTCAGTCCCAAGGTACTCACAGGCCTAAGCAGTGGGGGGGCTCCTACTTCTAAAGCTGGGAGTAGTAAGACACCCCCTTATGGTAAACTGTCAAAATGACTTAACTTTAAACCTTTCAAGCCCTGCTCAACTGACTGTTCCTTTAGGGGGAAAGATTGCCCTGCATGCAAAAAATTGAGAGCTCATTACCCAAGACAAATTGGTTTTAAATATAGTTTTCCAAGCATACAGATTCCACTTCCACTCCTTACCAACCCCAAACGGTTGGCCATACCTACCCCCAAATCAGTGGGCAGAGGCTCAAAAGCAAGTTCTCTCTCTTCTAAGTATCAGGGCTATTCAACTTGTCCCAGAAGAAGATTGGGGGCAAGGTTTCTACTCAAGATTTTTCCTGATACCCAGAAAAGACAATTCCTGGTGTCCTCTCCTGGACCTGTCTATCCTAAACACTTTTTTGGTAATCCCAAAATTCAAAAAGCCATCTCTGCATCAGCTGCTTCCCATGCTAGGCAAAAATGCCTGGTTGGCAACACTGGATTTAAAGGAAGCCTACCTGCATATCCCAATAAGGGAATCTTGCAGAAGATACCTACGCTTCAGAGCAGGCTACATGCACTACCCTTTGGTTTATCTACTGCGCCCAGGGTATTCACAAAGTGCCTAGCTCCAGTCATTGCATTTTGCAAGCAAAGAAATATCCAAATATACTCATACCTGGCCGATTGTTTTATTTAGGCAGAAAGCCAGGACATGCTATTAAATCATCTGGCATTTGTAAAGAAATTACTAACTTCTCTGGGATACACCATAAACGAAAATAAATCACATCTCGTATCCTGCCAACAAATTGTATTCCTGGGAGCAAGCTTGAATATAACTTCCCAGATGGCCTTCCTCACGCCATAGAAACAAGTTCATTTGACAGCCTTCTTCAAACTACTGGCCACAAAGACCCAGCTATCTGCAAGGAAAGTACTGCAAGCCCTGGGGTTCATGGCCTCTTGCATTCTACTAATTCCATATGCAAGAATGCATACGAGGAAACTACAATGGTATCTAAAAAAGCCTATGGTGTCAACATTCTCAGTACCTAGAATCAATGATTCCTATCATATCTTGTCTAAAGATACAGTTCCTTTGGTGGGCAGAGGCCTGCCACCAAAACAAGGGGCTGCCATTCACTCTACCCCCAGCCACCCAAACCCTAACAACAGATGCATCAGACTATGCATGGGGGGCTCACTTGTCAGGGTAGTGCATTCAGTGCAAATGGAACCCAAGTCAAATGCAACTGCATATCAATAAAAAAAAAATGTTAGCTGTACAGAATGCTCTGACAGCCTTCAAGGACCACATTCTTCCAGGACAATTATTGGTAAAGATGGACAACACCACTGTTATGTGGTACATAAACAAGCAGGGGGGAACCCACTCATACCCTCTCTGCAGACTAGCCATGGCTCTGTGGAACACAGCCTTGAGCTTCTAAGTGCACCTACAAGCTGAATTCCTGTCAGGCAAGCTAAATACACTGGCAGATGACCTAAGCAGAAATCTCATGGACCCACACGAGTTGAAACTGAAACCAAAGATATTCAACATGTTGAGAAACAAATGGGGGAGCCCAGAGATAGACCTGTTTGTCTCCCCTCAGAACTACCAATTGGATAAATTCTGCACAAGGACTCCCCACAAACAAGCTTGGAATGTGGATGCCCTGTCAGTCACCTGGTCCCCCTCTGCCTCTCCTCTCCAAAGTGCTACTGAAGATCAAACAGGACAAACCAAGGATAATACTGATTGCACCAGACTGGCCACGCCAACACTGATATACCCCCTCTTGCGCAGTGTCACTGCTGGAACCATGGCAACTGCCTCAGACCCCTGCCCTGCTGTCCCAGCTGGAGGGCCAGATTCTGCATCCACAGCCTCAAACCCTGAACCTTGCAGCCTGGCTAATTACCTGATCTCTCAGTTACCATCCCTTAGTAAGCAAGTGATAGATGTCATTCTGGAGGCAAGGAGGCCTAGTACTAGAAAATCCTATGCTGAAAAATGGAAAAGATTCTGTTCCTGGAGTCAAACTCAGGGGATGGGCACAGCAGTGAGCAATTTACCACATATTCTTCAATACTTAGATGCTTCACAAGGGCCTTTCCTTTTCTTCCATCAAAATTCAAGCCTCTGCCATTTTAGCACATTACAATACAGAGCCACCCCTCTTCTCTCATCCACTGCTGAAGCAATTCCTCAGAGGGGCCGAAAATGTAAGACCACCCAGAAGAGCCCCTACTCCAGCCTGGGACCTTAACTTTGTATTGGAAAAGCTCACTCTACCTCCCTTTGAGCCAACTGCAAATGCAGAGTTGAAATTCATTTCTTGAAAAACAGCTTTCCTTCTAGCCATCACTTCAGCAAGAAGGGTGTCTGAATTACAGGCCCTCATGGCAGTGGAGCATTTCATCATCTTTCATGCGGACAGGGTGTCCCTCAGGACCAATCCTTCCTTTTATGCCCAAGGTGATATCTAGTGTGGCCCTTAATCAGTCCATTCATTTGCCAACCTTCTTTTCTAATCCACAGAACAAAGGGGAACGAATACTGCACTTCTTAGACGACCACAGACAACTTAGATTTTACTTGGACAGGACTAAGGCCATCAGGAAATATGAACAACTGCTGGTTGCATTTGCTGCAGGGGCAGAGGGGAAGGCCATTTCAAAGCAAACCATTTCTAAGTGGATAGGCCATTGCATTCATTTGTGCTATAAGCACCATGGAAAACCTACCCCACAGGGGATAAGAACACATTCCACCAGGGCTGCATCTACCTCTTCTGCATTTCTTAGCGGAGTTCCTACCAGGGACATCCTGGAAGCTGCAACCTGGAGCTCTGTACATACTTTCACTATGCATTACCACTTGCCTATTTTTTCTGAATCCAGAGCGGGATTTGCCACAGAAGTTTTACAGGGCCTGATTACTAGCCCTAATGCTTTTGAACTACCTCCACCCTTCCTTAGATTTGGGAATCAACCCAAATGTGATGACTGCAACAGTGAAACACTAAGAACATAGTACAGTTGTGTACACTTACCATAAATGTAGATGTTCGAGTGTATTCACTGTTGCAGTCCTAGTTACCCCCCCTCCAGCCCCCTGACTTCTCTTGTATTTTACCTATCGTTTTTGTTTAGTATATTTTATATTATGCATATTTGTTTTTTGCTGGGGGTGTTCCATACCATATAATTGGTTCCTATTGTGGGGGCACCTGACATCTGGGGCAAGAAAAACTGATGTAATGGCGTCGGCTGCATGTTTTATACCCCTGATGACCTGACATCATGGAAGAAGCGACAGCATCCGACACAGAAATCCCAAGACTCTGGTACTGAGGCCGGCTGAGGGCTACTTGCAAGCAGATAACCCAAATGTGATGATTGCAACAGTGAATGCACTCAGACATCTACATTTATGGTAAGTGTGCACAACTGTACTTTTCCCTTCCTTTGGCCTCATCTACTTTGGAAACCCTGGATACTGAACCCAACTCCAGACCTAATTGCCCCATCCGGAGGGAATGGTTCATCCAAATCTTCAGTATCTCAAGCTCACTGTGTGGCTACCCCAGTTCCCATGATTGCCAGGCATTCCTCCCTCACTTCCCCAGTCTAACACATCATTCTGGCCCACCACAAACCTTCAACTAGAAAATTTATCATAACAAATAGCTAAAATTTCCTAAATGGTCGCTTGACTGTAATATTGTCCCATATACAGCACGTTTAGACAAAGTTTTAGACTTCTTAGCCTTACTGAAGGAGTGTGGCTAATCAGCTTCTACCATTCGGGTGCATCTTGCTGCGATATTTAACTTCCATATTTGTTTCAGTGGTTCATCACTTATGTCACAAACTTTGTAAAGCCTTTTTGAAAGGAACCTTAATGCTCAGGCCTCCATTTAAAGAACCGTCTGCTCCATGGGATTTGAATTGGGTACTGCAGTTTCTCATTTCTTCCTGCTTTGAACCTTCAGCAGCTTTTGGCGTAAAGTTTTTGTCCTGGAATACCTTATTTTTGATAACTGTCACTTCGGCCAGGAGAATATCGGAAATTCAAACTTTGTCCTGCAAATCCCAATATTTGATGTTTCATAAGGACAGGGTCTCCCTCAGGACAAATCCTTCCTCTTTGACAAAGGTTGTTTGAGTCAAATTTCAATCAAACCTTACATCACCCAGTCTTTTTTCCTAATTTTTCCAATAAGGGGGAAGTACTGTCTGCACTTAAGTGTACACAATTACATTTTTACCTTCACAGAACAGAGGACATTAGAAAATCTGACCAACTGTTTATTGCCTTTTCTACAGTCTCTTTAGGCAATCTAGTATATAAGGTTATCTTGGTGAAATGGCTTAGGGGCTGTATCACCTTTGTTTACAACAGAAAGGGACTCCACCCACCACGTCCCATGAAAGCACATTCAACGAGAGCTGTAGCAGCTTCTTCAGTTTTTCATGCCAGATCTTCCTTGGATGATATTTGTGCAGCAGCTACATGGGCATTTCCTCGTACCTTTATTACTCATTACAAACTGGACCTGGTCTGTTGGGGACTTCCATCATTTGGCTCGATGGTGCTTGGGAGATTCAGGTAGCTAATGACTCTGTCTCACAGTCATGGATTACATGAAGATTGACATCAGATGAAGAAGTCATGTCTTACCTTAATGTTCCATCTGTGTTGTCGATCTTCACTAATCATTGACATTCCCTCCCTTCCTCCTTCCCCCTGCCTTAGAACTCTTGGTGGACTGTAAATTTCCAAAGACTGGCTTCATAACAGGGACACAGATATGGTCTGTTATCTAGTACTTCTTGTCTGTCAGTATTGTATGCAAACTTGATCTGAGGTAATTTGGTGGGGAGCATTATGGGTAGAGCCTAGATCAAGAGTTTTTGGAAGGCGGGAGCTGGAATAACGTTCGAGTCTGTTCCGACGCTCGGAACTGAGCCCACAGTCAAGGATTAGTGAAGATCGACAACACAGATGGAACGTTATGGTAAGACAACTTTTTTCCGATTCCTCCTAAATTCTATTCCCTGCAATTCCACAGTGTATGATCTCTGCTTTTGACACAAACTTTTCACAAATCCAATGTGATCCAAACCTTTTGCTGTCTGCATCCTCACTATCTCCCCGTCTTGTAATGGAGTGAGTGGTTTGCTAGTCTTATAATATGACTTCTGGGACAAATGATTTTTCAGGAGTTGGGCTTTCATTGCTTTGTTGTTAGTGCATGGAACCAACAAATTGCTACTGATTGGTAGTGTGGTTCTGGTTTGTCTTGACAAAAGTCTCTGGGCAGGCGAGTCAAGATGATTATCGCAAGGAATGTTTGAGATTCAGGAGATTTAGAAAAATATCAGTGTTGTCTCATTTTGATTTCTCTAACAACTGTTTTGCACTTTGAACAGCACATTCTATCAAGCCATTTGACTGTGGGTATTCAGGACTACTTGTGATATGAACAAATTCCCAGGTGTCAGCAAATCTTTAGAGCTGCTGACTTGTAAACTGTGCACCATTATCAGAAATTAATTTGTGCAGAATGCTATGGACAGAAAAATGTCTCTTCAGTTTAGTGATGTCAGTACTGGATGTTAGGTTATGAAGTAGGTCAGTCTCGAACCTGTTTGAATAAGAGTCTAGTAATACCAAGTAATGTTGACAATTCCACTGTGATGTCTGTAGTTACTCTTGACCAAGGTAGTTCAGTAATCTGGCTTAATTGAAGTGGTTCTTTATGTTGATGCAGTTTAGTACTATTTCAGATAGAACAAGATGAGAGTACTTTCTCAATATCTCTTGACATAGAAGGCCAAAATAGTCCTCTCGACCTTCTTTTGGTAAAATCCGTTCCTGGGTGGCCACAATGCAAGATCTTAATGTACTCTTGTTGCAAGGACTTTGGAACAATCACTTTTGGACCTTTCATGATGATACCATTGTCGGACAAAATCTCATCTCTGTAAGGAAAATACTGCTGCAATTCTACTAGTAAACAAGATTGCTTTGAAGGCCATCCTCAACTGATGGTGATTGAGCTTCTGAAGAATTGGATCTGAAGCTGTGTGAGTTCTAAGCTCATCAAGATGTGTGGAAGAAAAATTTCTTACTTCCATGTCTTCAAAATCAAGTTGCTCATTTTCAAGCTGTTCAGTGTTTTTTTCTTGGCAATCTGGATAAAATGTTAGCAAGATAAAGAAGTTTGCTTTTTGTGTAAACAAGACTGAAATTGTACTTTTGCAGTTTGAGCATCATGCATTGCAATCTAGCAGGAGCTGTGTGCATTGGCTTTCTCAAAATAGTGACTAGAGTTTGGTGGTCAGTCTCAATTTGAATAGGTCAGCCATAAATATAATCATGAAACTTCGAACATGCAAACACAATTGCCAAGAGTTCCTTCTATATCTGAGCATACTGCATCTCAGGTTGGGTTAGACTTCTCAATGCATAGGCTGCTGGTCTACCCTCTTGAAGAATGATTCCACCAAGACCAAACTTAGAAGCATCACAGGAAAGAGTTAGTGGTTTGTGAACATCATACTATCTTTAAGTAGGTGGACTGGCAATTCTCTGTTTCAGGACATCAAATGGTCTTTGGTGTTGATCTGACCAGGACCAAAATACATCTTTGCATGTCAGCTCTCTTTGCAGTGCTGAAAGTTGGCTCAAATCTGTAATGAACTTGCCTAGGTAGTTGACCATGCCAAGAAAAAGTTGTAGGACTTGGACATTGTCTGGAGTTGGCATCACAAGAATCGCTGCTTGCTTGGAAGGATCTGGTTGTAAGCCTGAACTGGTAAACAAATGATCAGCATAATTAACTTGTCGTAGCCTGAATTTACATTTCTGAGGGTTCAGCTTAAAATTGACTTCACGAGCTCTGTCTAAAGTCGTTCTGAGATTTGTCATGTTCGACTTCACTGTCACCTCCTACAAGGATATAATCTACTATAATTGCACATGTATAGCCTGAAAGAATTTGCTGCATTGCATGCTTAAAGACTTCACTGGCAGAATTTATTCCAAATGTCATTCTCAGAAGTCTGTACCTTTCGAAGGGTATACTGAATGTGGTTAGCAATGGGGATTTACTGTCAAGCAAATTTTGCCAAAATGAACTTTTTGCATCTAAGACAAAAAACAGTGGCATTTGGCATAAGAGCAGCAATTTTGTCGACTGCGCATTGGGTGATGATGTAGTTTTACTGCTTTGTTCAAGTCTCATAGATCAATGCATATTCTAATAGCATCTGAGCTTTTCTTATGAGCTACCACTATGGAGAATACCTGTGCAGTTGGTTCTTCTGCTAGACAAATTACTCCTTGCTAGCTCAGCCTTGACTCTGTCATGTTTAGCTACTGGAACTTTCCGTGCTGATCTGATAACTGGGTTTCCTTCAGGGTCTAACTTCATGGAGTACACAACTGGGAGTTTGCCTAGTTTGTCTTTGAAAAGATCAGCATAGTCAGAAAAAAATAGTCTGGGCAAAATTTGAGTTATCCTTCAAGCTTACATGGTTGATTTCCTTATTAAATGAAAGCAGCCCATTTTCAAACTCTCTAAGGCTTAATGATGACTGTGCATGCCTTTTGACTCCGTAAAATTGCAGATCATAGCTGTTCCCAGCAGAGTATCAAGAAAACACTACTGAGCTTTCGATTTTAATTTTTTCTCCATCATAAGCAGCAAGCTTTTGCACACTTCGCCAAATCAAGCTTCTCACCAGCTTTTACTCTAACAAACGTTTCTGCTGACATAACATTGCACTTTGAACCAATATCTACTTTGAGGTCTGCTGGTCTCCCATTAATCCGAACAATACAAAATACTTTGTTCTTTGCCCACATATCTATTGCATTGACTGTTTCACCAAGCACCGACACACCGTCAACATAAAAAGTAGGGTCACCCCTTTCTAATTGATCAGCTTCCCTCTTTGAATGCTCGTTTTTAATATAAAAAAAATGTACCTCTTTTGATTTACAAAACCTTTTGAAATGATTCCACTTTTTGCATTTGTAGCACTGCTGACCATAAGCTAAGCACTTTTCTCTTTTAGGCTCATGATTGCCACCACAATTGCCACAGCTACCTATGAGGCTAAGTGGGGGCACATTCTTTGATTTAGCTGACTCACCCTTGTGCTTCACTGAGCATGTCTGCTTCACAGAGCACACTCTAGAACTTGCTAGAAAGGCTCTGGGTTTCACTGAAGCTGCCACACCCTTAGGCCTGTACGTTTTAACCACGTGCTGCATACTCTACAATAGCATTGCAAGGCACTGGAAGCATGCTTTTCACATTTGTAAGCATGTTTATGTGCTTTTCTGTGAGCTCGTATATCTGGCAAATCTCTATGGCCTTATTCAAAGTTAAATCACTGTCTTGAAGCAAAATCTTTCTCATTGCATCGTCATTAATACCACACACAAGCCTGTCTTTTATCAACTCATTTCTCAAATCACCAAATCTCCGCTTTCTAGCCTTATTTCTCAAGTCAGTTATATATGCTACCAGGGTTGCCAGATTTCCAGCAACCCAGGTAGGGACAAAAATAGAAGGTAAAAAAAAAAAAGGTCTTCGCAACTGAAGACCAAAAAGGTCTTAACACAGTTCTATATATACAGCACTACTTATAAATCCAAACTGTGCTTGAAGTCAGCTGCACATAAATGTCACTGGATCTTTAATCCAAACACTGTGTCTTCCCCATTTACACAATGACAATGTTGACAAGTTGAGTCAAACTTCCAAAAGAAATACATAGATTGCTGAAGGTCAATACAAAGACATGTAACAGTTCTAAGGACTAGCAGCACTAGACAAGCTGCTCATATATTAGAATATTTACAACTATGCACTGGGTCAAACCTGCACCACAGTCCCCTTGCAGAAAACTAGCTAAATCACTCAGTACATAACTCATTTTAGTGTCTTGGGCTTCTGTGAGCAGTCATCCAGAAGACAAGGGACTCCTAAAGTAATGGAATAGAACAGCAGCTGAGCAACTCAATGGTGGAGCAAACACTGCTTCCTCAAACATCTTAGTTTCACAGTTGTGCTCCCAGCTGAGTTGCCTTCAGTGTATTAGGCAGCACCCACCCTTCCACAGCAGGTGGTATTGCCATGGCTTCTTTCCACTCTTCACTTACTTAACTAGCACACGGAGCAAAAACTTGCCCACCTCTAAATTTCTTTGATTTGTGTGACCCTCCCTCTATCCTCCTTAGTGTTCCATTTCTTGACCTTTGCACAGAGCTCCTGAATTCAGACATAAAGTCTCTCATTTAATGTCCATTATGTCACCAGCATCTCTCAACAACTCGTAATCTATCATCAGTTCCCAGCAATTTGGTCTGATTGCACATGACTTATTGACTCACCTTTTGCAAAGCTTTTCATAGTCTGAGTCTCTTATACTAATATGATGACCTCTTCACCCCTCCATCATGAACTGCCGCAGACTGTTGGCTAATCGGTATGCCGAAGACTTTAGGTTCCATTCCACAGATCAGGCTACTGATCTCGGGACAGTCCCGCCCAAATAGGGACGTCTGGCAACCCTGTATGCTACAAAAGTTTTACCAGGCTTTTGATCTCTTGTGTAAAATAAGTACGTTTCCGTTATAATATTTGTTTGGGGGTAACACATTTCTCTAATACATTTTAAAGACTCGGGGTCTTGGTCGCGTTTCAGCCGGTACCACTATATGACTGTTTTCCCCTGGATACACAGCAGGTGCATAGACAAATGAATGTTCTCTTTCAGTGGCTTCTGAACCAGCTAAATTAAGCAGAATAAATGCCTTTGTATGTGCATCTTTGTCAGAAAAAGCAGCCTATATGAAAATATCGTACTCTTGCTCAAACAGTCTCCAGTTTTTTGCAATATTGTTATCAAACACAAGCGGATTTGGTCTGCAAAGTCCTTCTGCCATGCTAACAAATTATGTATAAACGCAATGCAAATATGGGCCTTGTAATTAGGTACAGACATGCACACATACCAGGTACTTTTAATAACATTCAAATGCACAATAAACTCTTTGAAAGACTGTACTTTGCAAAATAACTGTACTGTAATTCTGCACAAACTTGCCAACACTGCACACTTTGGATACTTTGAATAGCTTTAGTTAATGTGAAAAAAGTAATTTTCCCTTTTTATACATTATATGCAATTTGGATATTGTTTCAAACATTTTTGTAATATTGAATATTGTTATCAGTATGTCACAGTTTCGGTCATTTCGTTTAATTAGAAATTCATTTTGAGTTTGAAAGTTTCATTTTATATTAGTTGAGTAAAACATCATTTAAGCAACTTTAAAGTACCTGGAATTCGTTTCTGACCTGCTTGTGAGTCGTTTGAGCAGTAGGGATGATCCACTCCTGTATATTCTTCCAACTTTAACTGTCTGCCTCATGGTTTTGACTCTATCCCATTCTGACACCATGTCTCTTGTCTTGTATATTTGTATGAGACGATGAGGCTTGGGTGTTTAAGTATTTTATTGTATACAAACATGTCAGGATGGATAGCAGGAACATTAAACTTAAATTATCAAATTAACTGACTGGTACACGGATGCTTACATCTTGACTGCTCACTACAAAATGGCACTCTTGCTTGCACATGCTCAGTACTTATATGCATGTACCTGCTGACTGGAAAGCTTCTTAAAGGTATATCGCACACTCTGATCTACACTATTGACTATAAATGAAATACTGTGACAGGACTAAGATGTGTAAAGAAGGGAAACCAGTTTTCCTTTGATAAGGGAAATAAAAGTAAATAGCTTTCTAAATATCTCTTCACGTGACTTTCAAATTGGACTGTTTTCTACTGGAAGGGAGTATGTTAAGATACTGGGACTGCTCCACAATGATCATCATTAGGGTGGTCTGCCCCCATGCGTTTTTACTCGGATGTTGACTGACATCTAGCTGGTCGTCCTTTCGTACCTTCACAAATCACCGTCAGATGTGATATTTAGATCAGGGTCTTGCTTTGGAGCCACAGTAATCCATAGCACCCCTTCCCAAAAGGAGATGGCCTGGGATTCTGTTTTATAGTCCTGCAGTCTGAGATTTTTACTGATATAAAATGCATGGATGCTTGCTATAAAGCTTATCTGTACAAAGAAGCTTTTAACTTCAGGATTCATCCCATTCTCCATCCCATCTCTGGAAATCCTTAGGTTATTCTATAGACTTGTTTATTTGATTGGCTTTCACTTGAGCAAGAAGTGGAGACTTTTTAGAAGGGCTAAAAATTAAAAATTATGAGAATTCGTGGAAGCTTTGGAAAATTCAGTGTACGCTCAGTGATCTTAATGCTGTGGTGCATTAATATTGCAGTCTCACCAGGAGGCTGCTTCTCAGCGATGGAGAGTTACTTTGACCATTTTTAGCATTTGTATTGTATTCTTAGCTTGAGATCAAGCCAGTGAGCTTGAATAGCTGCATCGTTGTAGACGTAAACATAATTGTTTCCCTGTGTAAATGTTTGTATTTCTTCAATACTTCCATATAATCAAATGATGGTGTGGATAATATAATGTCATATTACTTTCTAGTCCTAAAACTTTTGCATGCAAGACAGACTGGTACCCACTCATTATACTGGAAATGCTCTGATAATAATTAGATGCAGTTTTGGTTTTCATTTTGTACTTTTTGTAATTTCAGGTATGCCCTACAATCAACTGGGTACATTAGCAGGAAGCAGGTATTACAATGTAGAGGCCACATACTTCTACCTTCGTTGGTGAGTGCCACATTGTGTGTGTTGTAATTACTGTATAAATATTTTTTTGATTTGGTGAATAGGTCTACTTTGGAGTATTGTTTTCTGACTTTTTTTAATCTGTCCTTTGCCTTTAAGCATTTAATAGGAGTAAGTCACTTCTCCATAAAATCATAGGACCTATGATTACCTGCATTAGGATCACTTAACCAAAGCAAACTTTCAAAGTCTCCTTAGTACCTCTCCCATCCCTTAACACATACAGTTGTACCTTCCAGATCATTGCTGCTGTGTAAAATGCCCAGATCTCCTGGACGGTACCAAGCTGCTGTTTTTGCATTGTAGTGTTCTTCAGGTAACGAGTGACATTTTTGTTAGTTTATCTCTTCACCTTTCTAAGCATAATTCATAGATTTGAGTAGCTGTCAGAAAACTTTTACAGTTTTGGGCTCAGGGCTACTATTAAACAATGTATACACTGTTATGCCATGTAATATCGTATGGCAGCTATTTGTTTTTTAGTCTAATTCTGATTACGTTTTGAAGAAAGTATTTTCTTGTTGTTGGTCTTCCCTGCCTTGCAAAGTCTATTTATTGGTAAGATTGTATTGTTTACATTTTCTTTTAAAGTTTCCTGTTTAGGACACTTTATCTTCTGGTTTAGGTCATTAGGGCAGTTGCATTGTAGATTTCACAGAACTTTGTTTCCATTGTTGCTCCTTGGGGGAGATTTGTCCACAAGATATGCATTCTAAGTGTGTAATTCCCCTTGAGAAACTCATTCTTACTAGGTGCTATATTTTTTCTGATTTTTTTTTTCTTGTCTGTGTTGAGGCATGGAAAGGAAAGGCTTCAGCTACATTTGACAAAGTTTTTAGAGGGTCAGTTTGCTGTTTAAAAGTCATTGGATAGACTGTTTCCAAGTTCAAAGCCATCTGTTACAGTATTCTTTACAATAGGGTTCCCCTACCAAGGGCAGCCCAACGTCCGGCCAGTGTACCAGAGCCTTTTGGTTGTAAAGGGCACACCTACACCACACATGCTTTCAATGCATGGCATAGGGCATAAAGACGATGTCCAGATGTGCCATCCTTAGAACTTCTTTGCCGCTAGTCTGAATGTGCCATCTTCGATCATTGGTCTGAAGGCTTGTTTGACTGCTGGTTTCTACTGCTTTCAGATAAGTGCCCCATTGGGGGTTTTGGTTTTATTATCTTAAGGTTGCCTTGTTTCTAGTTATTGGGTTTCATGTCATCCAGAAAGAGGAAATGCCAGTGCGGGAGACAGATTCCCCGTAAAGATAATCACGAATAGCGTTTGTTCTGTTTAGGCACTTCACATGACCATGTCTTGCAAGATATGTCAGTCCTTTGTCCCTAAGGTGTTGCGGAGTCAGCTTTCTTTCCTCAAGATTTACTTTGAGAACCAACGACTTAAATTGTTGGCTAAGGATACCATGGAAGGATCTTCCTGTCTTCTATAAAGAAAAAGACCAAGGAAGTCTAGTCATATTCTTCAGCTGCACCGCCTCCACCGAACATCTCTCTTGAGGCTGATGAAAGCGCAGAGGATATTCCAGCTTCTTTCTCCAATTCCTGAGCTGCAACTGCTTCAGAGGCCAGTATGAACGTCACACTGTGCGTGTCCATGGAGGTTTTGCAGACGTCTGCCTTGGATTTATAGGGGGAACCGCAGCTGGTTATTAATGAAGGACCCAGGGTGTTTCTCAGATTTTAGTAAGGGAAGTGGTTCCGACTACCATTATTGAATGCCATAAGGGGGTCAGAGCCTCCAAAAGTTTTCAAGACTGACACCCCACTCAAAAAGAAGCAGAAAACTAAACATATTTTGCTTGCTCTAAAAAATCCTTAAAGTGAATGGCAAAATTTCAGTCAGGGCCTGTTTAATGCCCTTATGGCTCTCGGGCCTCTACAGGGTGTTTCTGTTCTTGCTTCTCCCTGGTCTTTTACCCATCTTAAGAGACCCAGGGAGCAGGATCCTTATGAGGAGGATGCTGTTTCTGACAGTGTCCCTAACTTATTCCTCCCAGATTACTTTGCCACTTGATTATGGTTCTGAGAAAGAACAGTCTATCAATCCTGACTCTCCTTTTGAAGAGATTTTATTTGGTGATAGTGTTTGTAAAATGATGGAGTTTTTCAAATGGGACTGTGCTCGGGTGTCTGATGTTCAGAGGGGATACTATGAGCTTCTACAGATGGAGTCTCCTAGGCTCTCTGCTGTTCTTCCTATTCTTGCAGCTTTGCTGGATGCCTTTTCCACTGCTTCTCAGGCTCCTGACCCCCAATCTCTGCCCCCAATAAACATGATAGGTTTTATAAAGTGCCTGAGGACTGTAAGGTTCTTTTACGTGTCCCTCTGCTGACCCTTGTGTGTGTAGCTTCTCATAAGTCTTCCAGATTGTTACCATCCACTAAATTTTTGCCATCTGATAAGGATAGTAGAACCATGGAGAAACTGGGTAAGAAAGTGTACACTTCTGCTACCCTAGCCTTTAGAGCTGTTAACTGTCAGACAGCCGTGACTAGATACGTTTGGCTGTTCTCTGTCAGGCTATTTCTCATCTCCCTGATTCTGAGGGGATTCCTCAGCTCTTGCTTTGCTTGGGATGACCTCCCAAGTAGCTTGCCATTCCATTAAATGCAGCTGTGATGCAGCTGATGCTTTATCTAGGGCTGCTGCTTTTGGATCTGTTTTGTGGAGGTATTCCTGGCTCAGGCTTCAGCCTTTGTCTGATGATGTCAAGGCTAAACTGATGGATGCTCCTCTGGGTAATAAGCATTTGTTTGGTTTGCGGAGTTTGTCTTTGCAAGAAAAGGGCAAGGCCTTACAGGAGGTGAAGCTTATTTTTGTTTCCCCTGTTCCTAAGTTTCAGAGGAATTGTGCTAATAAGCTTGCCTTTGTTAGTACAGTCCTGCCCTCCTGCAGAGGTAAAAAGTGTTGTAGAAGTGCTCCCCCTGCTATAGCTACCCAGACTCCTCCTGACAAACCAGTTGCTGTCGGACTATCCTGTTCTTTTCATATTCCTGTTTATCTACGCCGTGCCTTATCCCTTCTTATTTGGGTAAAAGTCACCCAAGAGTCTTGGGTTCTTTCCAAAATTCATCATGGTTATAACATGATTTGGAAATCTCTCCAGCCCTTTTTGCGCATTCCTTAGCCTCCCCAAGAACAACTGCCCTTTTTCCAGAGGTGCTTCAGGACCTGTTGGCTCAAGGAGCAATTCACGAAGTTCCAACTCCTCATAGGGTGAAGGGATTTTACTCCAGAATGTTCTTGGTCCCAAGTAAAGTTCCCTTCCTTTTGGATGCTGTCCCTTCAACCCTTATTTCCTGTGCTACTTCCTCAGGCTTTTCTAGTTTCCCTGGATCTCAGGGATGCTTATCTACACATTCCTATTCATCCCCTTTTCAGGAAGATTTTACATTTCTCTGTTGCTTCCTGGCACTCTCAGTTCTGTGCTTTGCTCTTTGGTCTCTCTACTGCCCCAAGGGGTCTTCACCAAATGCCTCGCTCCAGTGATTGAGTTCTGCAAGCTAAAGGGGATACATGTCTTTCCCTACCTGGATGACCTGCTTGTCCAGGCCTCCTCTTAAGAGATCATACTTCATTCAGCATCTACACTTTACCAGTTCTCTCTTGCAAAGCCTGGGGTTTACTGTAAATGTCCAGACGTCATTCTTGACTCCTCCTTGCGATCATGTTTTTCTGGGTGGCAGGATCCAGACTGTTAAAATGCTGGCATCCCTGCTTCCTCCCAAGGCCTTAACGCTCATTGCTTTCTTTCATTCCCTTCTTCCTCTGGCTTCAGTCACAGCTGGAGAATTTCTTAGGACTCTGGGTTACATGGCTTCAACCATTTCTATGCTCCCTCTAGCTCCACATGAGACAGCTTCAGTGGTTTGGAAAGTCAGTTTGGCTTCAATGTTTCCATCCTTTAGATTTTCTAGCCCCTCTACTTCCATACTGCAAGCTGAAGCTTCAGTGATGGATTCATCAGTTGTCCCTAAACGCAGGGCTTCCTTTTCAATCTCCAGTCCCTCTCGGGAACTTTTCACAGATGCCTCAGATGTGGTATGGGTTGTCTGTGAAGGTGCAAGGTCTTTGGTCCCTTTGACAAAAGAAAAAACACTTTAGTTTGAGAGGTGAGAGCTCTTCTGCTGGCTCTTAAGGCTTTTCATTCTCTTTTTTTCTTCCAGATTCCCCTCGAGATTCTCAGAGATAATACCACAGTGAATGTGGTATGTCAAGCAAGGGGGACAAGGTCTTATATCCTGTGCAGGTTAGCCCTTCAGGTTTGGGAGATGGCTATCCAGTATCAGGTGACCCTTCAGGCAGTTCACATTCCCTCAGATCAGAACATAGTGGCAGATTCCCTGAGTAGGTTTATAACACTATCCCACAAGTAGATGCTTCACAGGGATGTGTTTCTGGACATTACCCACCAGTGGGGTACTCCTCAAGGTAGAGCTGTTTGCCTACCCTCTGAATAGACAGCTTCCTCTGTCAGAGTCCCATGCCGTCTGGCTTGGAAGGTGGACACCATCTTTTTCTTGGAATGGGATGTTTCTATATGCCTTACTTCTCCTTTCTTTCATTCCAGAAGTCCTGTTCAAGATAAAACAGAATGCTCCAAAATCTTGCTGGTGAATCTCTTTTGTCCCAGAAAGTATTGGTTCCCTCCTGTTCTGCATCTTGCCAAGAGCAGTCATCACAAGTTACCTCACAGGTTGGACCTACTTGTATAAGACAAGGGATCTGTCATCCATACCCACCTGTCTGCTCTTCAGCTGACATTGCGGGTGATAGGGTTTTGATCCTCTACCGAGACCTTTTTCTGAGGATGTGCTTTGGGTACTGCAGGAGGCCTGGAAACTCACTACTAGGAAATCTTGCTTATCCAAATAGAAGAGGTTTTCTGTTTGGTGTCTTTCTTGTAACCTGGATCCACTTCTTGTGGATGTTCCTTTAGTTCTCTCTGTGTGAATTGCTTAATGCTGGTTTGGCATACTCTTCTGTTAAGGCTCACCTATCAGCTGTCTTTGCTGGTCTGCATTTGACTTCCCTTTTAGCCTCTAGATTTCAGGCCAAACAGCTTCTTAAAGGTGTCCTTCACATTAGACCTCTCAGGAAGTCTGATCCTCCTCATGGGACCTTAATTTTGTTTTAGAAAAATTGACTCTGGCTCCTTTTGGGTCTGCTGCTTCAGATTCCTTATAGCATTGTTCTTGGAAAACGCTTGTTGTTTTGGTTCATAGGTAGTACTAAGCTATCAGCCCTAGGGCCTATACAAGCCTAGCCATAACAATTCCCTGGCTATTTCTTCCCACACTATTTACTTCCCTGGACCTCTGTCTAGCAGGGCAACTGACATGATCCCCAGGGTGAATTTCCTTTCTCCCATCCAATCGTAAAGGTTCCTTTTGAAGAGGGACAAGGAGGTGCTCTGCTTGACATGTATGGGCAGTCTATTCCAGAGTCTGGGGAGTCTCTGGGTCAGGAACCTATCCCTCCAGCATGTTTTGTTTATTGTGATGTTAAGGTTTAGATCCCTGGAGTGTGTGGCTCTGAGGGATTGGGATTTCTTTAAGTGTAGCATGTCCAACAGCTCTGGGTTTGACATGGCCTTGTATGTTAAGCAGAGATCGCCTCCGAGTAGACTATATGCGACAAGAGTATAGCTGGAGTTTTTTAAGTTGGTCAGCTTAGGGCATCTGCTTTAGGCCTGCGATTCTTTAGTGAGGTATTTCTGCGGCCTTTCCAGTTGTTGCAGATGTCTTGAGAGGTACATACCAAATGGGGCATTGTATTCTGTAATAGGTTTAATGAGGGATGAGTACAGTGGACAATGACCTCCTTTTTTCTAGATGAAAAGCCCTTCGTGATGAGGTGTGCCACATAGAAGAATTTCCTGACTGTTGTGGCGATGTGGTTATTGAAGGTGAGACCACTGTCCACTGTCCCTAAGTCTCTTATCACACTTTCGGTGTTTAGTGTACTGCCACCTATGTGGTAATTCACGAGTACATGTTTTTTCCCAAAGGGGATAACTATACATTTCTTGGCATTGAGCTTGAGCCCATGGCTCTGGCACCCAAGCATCTGTTTCTGTAAGGCCCTGTTGTAGAGTAGCCACATCATTTGGGGATTCAATAATGGCTCCCAGTTTGCAGTCATCTGTGAACTTTGTTAGCCAGAGTCCCTTAGTGTTGGCCTGTACTTCAGAGAAGTAGATGCCAAACAAGAGCGGTCCCAGGACTGAACCCTGAGGTACTCCACTTGTCTGGAGCTGGATTTGGAGTCAGCTACTTTTACAGTGTGGGTTCTGTCAGTAAGACAGTTGGCAACCCATCGAGTGACGTAGGGTTTAATGCCCAGCTTAGTAAGTTTATCTATGATTCCAGAGTGGAGGATGGTGTCAAAGGCCTTGGCGAGGTCCAGATAGGCTGTGTGGACTGCCTTACCCTTGTCCACTGCTCTGGATACTGATTCAAAGTAGTCAGTCAGGTTCAGGAGGCAAGATCGGCCCTTCACGAACCCAAACTGGGTGGGGTGCAGTGTCTGAAGGTTGCCAATGTCTTTGTTTATAAGTTCCATGGTAATACGTTCCATGGCCTTGCAGATCAGGCTTGTCAGACTGATGGGGCAGTAGTTCCTGGGATCCAAGGTGGATCCCCCTTGTGAAGTGAGATAACTATAGCTGTGCGCCACTCAGTTGGCACGAAGCCTGAGATGAGGGTATGATTAAACAAGACACTTAGGTAAGGTGCCAGTTCATTTTGTAGTTCATGTAGTACACAGCCCGGGATGTTATCTGGTCCCATGGATGCTGTATTCTTAGCTTTGGAGAGTGCGTTTTTTACCTTTGTGGCTGTTTTTCTGAAATTTGGCAATCTTCCGGTATTGAGATGGGCCGTTTAGGGGGTGAGAGGGTAGTGAAGTTGGCACTGAATCGATTGGCCAGGATATTGACAATATCCTTGGGATCAGTATATTTAATGCCATTCTGTTGTAGCTCAGAACATATCTGAGCATTGCCATTTAGATTCTTGACATAGTTATAGAATGCCTTGTGGTTGTCTTTGGAATCTTTGGCAATTTTATTTTCATAACTAGCTTTGGAGGATTTTACGAGGGATCTCAGCTTCTTATTCTTATTGAGGCTTGTAAGGGAATTTTTTGCATCATGGGATTTTCCTCTTTTCTGCAACAGTTTCTTCCTTTTGTTGTAAAGTTTGTTTATGGCAGGGGACCACCAGATTGGCTTCTTTTTTTTGGAGGGGAGCATCTTGGTTTTATTTGGGATTGCACAATTCATGCATGAGTGGATGAGCTTGTACAGTGCCTTAGTGTAGGACTCAGCAGTCGAACTTTCAGTTCCCGTCTGCATGGGTGTCGTGAAGTTTGTCACTTCTAACTTGAGTAGCATGAAGTTGGCTTTGGAGAAGATTTTTATGGAGGTTTCCTTACTGGGGAGTGGGGGTGGGATGTGGATATTTAGAGTGATTAGCTTATGGTCTGAGCTGACCGACGAGAGGGGATAACCATAGGTGTGGAGCATCGAATGTTCTTCGTGTTTCACTGTTGCAGTCATTACATTTGGGTAATCTGATGGCAGGTTGCCCTCAGTCGGCCTGAATAACAAAGTCTTGGGTCCTGTGTCGGTTGCTGTCCCATCTTCCATGACATCAGGTCGTCAGGGGTATAAAACATGCAGCCGACGCCCTTTTATTCAGTCTTTCTTGCCGCGCGGTGCCCGAAGCAGAAGCAGTTCGCAAGTGCCGGTCAACCGACTCCTGAAATTTTCGTATTTGAGTTTCAGAACCGAAGTCTTCAAACTAAAACTAAGTACCCCGTTGGGGAAACTTTTTCTTGCTCCTTACCGATGTTAGTAAAAGTTAATAATTGCATTACTTGTGGGAAACAAATACCTCATAAGGATATTCATATGTACTGTATTCCTTGCCTAGGCCCAGATCACAACGTGCCTTGCTGTCGGTTTTGTGCTAGATTTAACCAACACAGTCTTAAGCGTCAGTATATTTTTGCTTCTAAATATTTTGGTGCAAGATTTAATTATCCTGAAATGTCGTCTCTTAGCAATCTGACTACCGGAGTTCACAAAAAATGCAAAGAAAAAGACAGAGACAGACTGTCGAGGTCCAAAACCGATCACGAAGCTTCTCCCAAGCCAGTCGCCGGTTCGCCGGTACTCAGTGAGGTGCTTTAACAGCCCTGATACCCGCTACTTTTGAGTTGCAGGCCTCTACCGAGACCCATTCGGAGTCCGGTATGCCGTGAGATTCTCAGAGTATTGAACCCGTGGATGTCTCTCCCTTGGATGGGCCCAGATTTGCTGACCAGGCACCGGCTTCTGAGGGTGTTTTCAGGCCTCAACATTTTTATATTAAACCGACGCCAGCAACAAAGACAAGGTCAAAAACATCATCTATGTCTAAAAAACCGACGCATGAGCCACGTGCTCAGGCCCCCCCTAGGCCTAAAAAAACAGATGATCAAAATGGCTGAGGATTTAATTACCTTGATCAGGGATTACCAACCCCCCCGCGCTAAGAGGCCTAGGTAAGGCACTGATTATGAATCTTCAGATCGGGTTTCTGTTTCTTCTGATTGCTCTTCTGATCAGGAATTTTCTGTTCCACCCTATGAGGATTCTGATGCAGAGGAATCAATCCCATCTGCATCTCCTCCTGAGGATTACTCTTTTGGAGAGACTTTACATACTTTATGGGAACATTTTCACTGGGAGAGTCAGGACTTCTCTGAATCAAAAAAGTGGCTTAGGGATTTCCTTCTTCTTCCTCAGCATAGGCCTTTGGCAATACCTCCTTTATTAGACATTATTGATGATGTGTTTTTGGAATCAAGCATGGCTCCTGATTCCCTGCCTCCGGCTCCTAGTAAGCCAGACAGATATTACAGGGTTCCTGACTCCCACAAATTTCTATTCAAAAATTCTGCTGCTGATCCTGAGACTATTTCTCAGGGTCCCAAGGGTGTAAAGGCCTCTACAGCCAAAAATCCTACTCCCTCTGATAGAGATTCCAGGATGCTGGATAGATGGGGAAAGAAGGTTTATACGTCTGCAACCTTGGCAATCAGGGCTTTAAACTGCCAGTTTTATATGCTTAAATATCAGCAGCATGTTATGGGCTTACTGAAACAGAAAATGATGTTGATTTCTGTTTGTGTGGAAAATAGAGTTACAGGAATTATTGCATTCAGCAGAACAGGTTGGAAGGCATACTTTGCAATGTGGTTTTGATTCCTTGGAGGCCTGTTGTAGGGCTGCCATTACTGGATCTGTGATTAGAAGGCATGCCTGGCTCAAGGAGCAAAATATGCCTGATCAAGTTAAAGCTAAATTCTTGGATGCCCCTTTGCAGCATGATACTCTGTTTGGTAATAAGGCAGAAGAGGTTTTAAAGAAAATGGAAGACAAAGCTAAATCAATGCAAACTGTAAATGATTTCTTGCAAGTGCAGCCACCCAGGTTCAGTAGACACTGGCCTACTAAAAATTGGTCCTTTCCTGTGTCCAACAGAGCCACTCAAGGCAAATCCAGGTGCTCAAAAGGCTCCAGATACCAATCACAGGGTTCTTACAGGTCAAAGCAATGGGGGGCCTCCATCTCCAAATCTGGAGGAAACAAAGCACAACCCTGCAGTAAGCAGTCTCAATGACTTTCCTCTACCATCACCAAGCACTTATCTTTTGTCAGCCCCCTTGGGGGAAAACTAGCATTTCATGCTCAAAATTGGCAGTTAATTACCCAGAACAAGTGGGTATTAAACATAGTATCCCAGGGGTACAGATTTCATTTCCATACTTTGCCAGTTTCAAATAGATGGCCAGATATGCCACAAAACCAGTGCCAGAGGCTCAGAAACAAGTCATGTCCCTCATGGATATGGGGGCTATTCAACCGGTGCCAGAAAAGGAAAAAGGATAAGGTTTTTATTCAAGACTTTTCCTGGTACCCAGAAAAGACAATTCATGGCGTCTAATACTGGACTTATCTATTTTGAACACGTTCCTGGACATTCCAAAATTCAGAATGCAGACTTTACAACAGCTACTGCCTATGCTAGGCAGGAATGCTTGGTTATTAACTCTAGACTTAAGAGGCATACCTGCATATCCCAATAAGCGAATCATACAGAAGATACCTCCGCTTCAAAGAAGGTTTTTTGCAATACCAATTCTCTGCACTGCCCTTTGGCTTATCTGTTGCGCCCAGGGTCTTTACAAAGTGCCTGGCACCAGTAATCTCATTCTGCAGACAAAGAATCATTCAAATTTACCCTTATCTGGATGACTGTCTCATTCAAGCAGAGGACAAGGACACTCTTCTTCAACATCTGGCATTTGTAAAAAGGCTTCTAGCATGCCTGGGGTACACCATAAATGAAAAGAAATCACAACTGGTACCCTCTCAAATAATTGCATTCATGGGTGCAAGCTTGAATACAACTGCCCAGATGGCTTACCTCACGCCAGACAAAGGCAACTGATTGCATACTTCAAACGAATGGCAACAAAAACCCAGTTATCTGCAAGACAAATTCTGCAGGCTTTGGGGTTCATGGCATCCTGTATTCTACTAATTCAATATGCGAGACTGCATATGAGGCAACTTCAGTGGTATCTAAAAAGTTTATGGAGTCAGCATTGTCACAGTCTGGAAACAATGATTCCTCTCATTCCCTGCCTACAACAGGAGTTTCTTTGGTGGGCAGAGACATGTCACCAAAACAAGGTAGTGTCATTCATTCCACCCCCTGCTGCCCAAACCCTAACTACAGATGCATCAGACTATGCTTGTGGGGCCCACCTGGCAGGGAGATGCATTCAGGGCAAATGGAGCCCAAACCAAATGCATCTGCATATCAACCAGAAAGAGATGCTTGCTGTGCAGAATGCTCTGACAGCCTTCGAGGACTTACTTCATCCAGGACAACTACTGATAAAGACGGACAACACCACAGTTATGTGGTACATAAACAAGCAGGGGGGTACACATTCCTACCCCCTTTGCAGACTAGCCATGGCCATGTGGAACACAGCCTTGACTTACCAAATACATCTTCAAGCTCATTTCCTGCCAGGAAAACAAAATACTCTGGCAGATGACCTAAGCAGAAATCTTATGGACCCGCACGAATGGAAACTGGATCCACGAATCTTCAGCATGTTAACACAGAAATGGGGGAGCCCAGACATAGATCTATTTGCCTCTCCCCAAAATTATCAGTTGGACAAATTCTGCACGAGAACTCATCACAAAAAAGCATGGAAAGTGGATGCCCTATGCTTCAGCTGGAAAAACCTATCGGTCTATGCCTTTCCCCCTCTGCCTCTACTCTCCAAGGTCTTACTAAAAGTCACACAGGATAAACCAAAAATTATCCTAGTTGCTCCAGATTGGCCTCGCCAGCACCTGTACCCACTTCTAAGGAATATGTCTCAACTTCCTCCATGGTACTTGCCTCAAATACCTCATCTACTGTCTCAGCAGAACAATCAAATTCTGCATACTCCACTCCAAACTCTGAATCTTGCAGCATGGCTGCTCAATTAATTTTTCAAACAACACGTCTCAGTAAATCTGTGATGGATGTCATTTTGGAAGCCAGAAGGCCTAGTACTAGAAAATCTTATGCTGATAAATGGAAGAGATTCAAGGAGCAGACACAGCAAAGCCCAATATTCCTCAGATTTTACAAAATTTGACTGAGTTGTTTGACAAGGACCTAACTTTTTCTTCAATAAAAATCCATGCCTTTGCCATCTCGGCTCATTACAACACAGAGCCTCCCCTCTTTTCTCATCCTCTGCTTAAACAGTATCTTAGAGGGGCCAAAAATTTAAGGCCTCCCAGAAGATCACCAGCTCCTGCATGGGACCTCAATTTTGTGCTGGAAAAACTCACCCTGCCTCCTTTTGAACCAGCAGCTACTGTGGATATAACATTTGTATCTTGGAAAACAGCTTTTCTCTTGGCAGTCACTTCAGCAAGAAGGGTTTCAGAACTACAGGCCCTCATGGCAGTGGTGCCTTTTATTATATTTTATCCAGACAGGGTGTCCCTCAGGACTAATCCTTCTTTTATGCCTAAGGTGGTATCCAGTGTGGCTCTTAACCAAACCATTCACATGCCAATCCGCCGAACAAGGGGGAGCGGTTTCTGCATTTATTGGACGTCCACAGGCAACTAAGATTCTACTTAAACAGGACCAAATTTCTAAGAAAGTCTGAGAAAATACTGGTAGCATTTGCTGCAGGGTCAGAGAGGAAGGCTATTTCAAAGCAGACTATTTTTAAGTGGATAAGCCACTGCATTTGATTCTGCTACTTGCACCATGGTAAACCTGTGCCCAAGGGGATCGGATCACAGTCCACCAGGGCTGCCTCTACTTCAGCAGCTTTTCTCAGAGGGGTTCCAACCACAGACATTTATTTATTTTGCCGGGGAAGTCCACTGGGCTGCATCAAGAGTCCCATGGGCAGAAAAAAGAAAAAGAAAAGCAAGTAAAAAAAAAAAGCAGCATAGTGTAAAAGATAGTAATATAAAATATATACATTTGGAATAACATTAACATTGAATTGAGTTAGTAAAAAAAAAAATAACGCAGTATAAAAAAAAACATCATTCAGGAAGGTAGATACAATAGATTTAGTAGTTCCTTTTCAAGTGGTTGGTTAGTATGATAAAAAAGAAGGTGTAAGGTTACTATTTGCTAGAAGGTTTACATATGAGGAGTAGAGAGAGAGAGAGGTGAAACTGAAAGTGAGAATAGAGAAAGATTTGAGTGTGATCGAGAGAAAAGAAAAGAAAAGAGATAGTATTAGGGTAGAAGTAAAAGAGAGAAAGGATGGTAAAGGGGTCAAGGGGTAGATTTATGTAGATTTATGTAGATTTATTAAGCAGGTGCATGGATCAAGTTTAGAGAAAAGTTAGAGGTTGGATTTGAAGAAGGCTTCAGTGTGTTGTTCTAAGAGAAGAAGAGAGGAGAAGAGATTTCCAGCCAAGGAGAGAGAGGGGAGGCAGAGGGGGCCAAGATTGCATTTGTGATTGGGATTGTGTTTTGTGATTCCAGATCTAAAGTCTGTTTTATTTTGTCTATTTTGGGTGTAGGATTTAGGCTAGGGGCATTTTTTCAGGGGTAGAATATTAATTTGTGCAGTGGTTAGTTGGAGAGGTAGTCTAGGTAGTTAGGAGTTCTAGCCAGTTCCTAGCCAGTAAGACAATGGGTAGAAAGATTAGGGTTTAGAGAGAATTTAGAGATTAGTTAGTTTTTTTTAGATTATTTTTGAGAGAATTTGGAGTTTAGAGGAGATGGAAGGGAGAGGGTTAGGAGAGAGTAGTAGCATATAGTAGAGGTAGAAGAGGAGGTAGTTGCTAAGGAATGTGAAGCGTGTTGAGAAAGAAAGCAGTTGTTCTTATAGAGCATACCTAGCTTTTTTTTTGTTTCTTGTTTGTTTGTTGTGCTTTATCAAATTGAGAGTGCCTGCCTCTATAGTGATGCCAGAGTTTTTGCAGATGGGACCACCTCTATGGTTGACTTTTTGTTTGGCTTATGATTTTGAATGCTGTTTTTATCAAATGTAGCCCTGGGAGAGAGCCGAAAGAGATTTTTTTAGATTATAGTTTAGAGTTTGAGAGATCAGTTCTCAGTCCGTTCTCAGCAAAAAAACTATTTGGGTTTTTTTTCAGTAGTAAGGGAATGTTGGGGGGCGGAACTAAGGTAGAATCATCTCGTATTGGATTGACTGTGTGTTCTGGGATGCAGAGTGAAGAAGGTTATTTATAAAGATGTGAAAAGCAGTCCAAGGATGGACCCCTCCTGGAAACCAGTGGGTGGTGGTGGTAAGGAGGAGGAGGAGGTAGAGTTGTTCCATTTGACAGCTTGGGATCTATCTGATAAGTAGCTAGAGACATTCTAGAAGCTGCTACTTGGAGCTCTGTTCATACCTTCACAAAGCATTATCATTTGCCTCTCTTCTCCAAATCCAGGGCAGGCTTTGCCACTGCAGTTCTGCAGGGCCTTATAGCCGCTCCTAATGCTGTTTAGTTCCATTCTCCCATCCATAGCTTTGGGATTCTACCCAAATGTAATGACTGCAACAGTGAAACACGAAGAACATAGTACAGTTGTGTACACTAACCATAAATGTAGATGTTCGAGTGTATTCACTGCTGCAGTCCGGGTTACCAACCCACCACCCCCCTTTCTATACTTTTTCTTTCCTTTACTATACACAAAACCCTTTGTGGTGTATTTGCTTTTAGATGAAGGTAAGGTTTATGTTGCTAAAAGTGCATTTATATATATTTACTGTTTATATATATATATATATATATATATATATATATATATATATATATATATATATATTTTTTTTTTGCTCCCCATTTGGGGGGGGCACCTGACATCTGGGGCAAGAAAAACTGAATAAAATGACGTCGGCTGCATGTTTTATACCCCTGACAACCTGACGTCATGGAAGAAGAGAGAGCAACTGACGCAGGACCCAAGACTTTGTTTTTCAGGCTGACTGAGGGCAACCTGACAGCAGATTACCCAAATGTAATGACTGCAACAGTGAATACACTTGAACATCTGCATTTATGGTAAGTGTACACAACTGTACTTTTCCCATGTTGGTAACTACCAGGTCTAGGATATTGGATCCTCTGGTGGGACTATGGATTAGTTTGATCCAGGGCGTTGGAATTTATGATTTCCAAAAACCGTTGGGCAAAGGTGTTGGTACACGAGTAGTTTTCCCAGTTAATGGCAGGGCAGTTGAAATCACCCATTTTTAGGGTGTTTTTTTGTATCTTAATTTTTTCCAGTATGTTTAGAAAGGTGTAGTGAGAATCTTTGGGCATGGTGGGGATCTGTAGCAAGCTATAATTTGGATTGCAGTCTTACCTAGTGTTAGTTGCACCTGGAAAATTTCAGACGCATTGTGTTGGGCAACTAGCCTGGTGGTGTGAATATCCTTGGTGAATATGGCCACTCCTCCACCTTTAATGTTTCGATCCTGATTTGGTAGCTGAAAAGTGTTGTAAGAGTTGTAGCGTAGTATTGCAGGGGTGCTCTCTGGAGCCTTGAACCAGGTCTCAGTTACTGCACAGATATCAATGTTCTCCATTTTTAGGAGTGCCTCGAGAGTGTGCATTTTGAGGTTTAGACTTCTAGCATTGAATAGTATTACCTTCAGATTTTGCATGCTTTTTACCTGTTACGGTGGTGATTTTGTCCTTTGAACTTTGCTTTAAAAAGGCACTATAGGGGTGGCAAGAGCGTTAGCCAGTAACCTGAATCCCAGGGGCGAGAGGTGCAGACCATCTCTGGCAAAGCATCGTGGTCTGTCGATCATGTCATCCCAGGCAGACAGATATTGGATCCCCTTTAAATGACACCAGAAGCTTAGCCAATTGTTGAAGTCAATAATTTTGTCCTTGTATTGTGGTGTCATTCTGGGCGAAGGCAGGGTGCTACTCAGGGCTAGGGTCATACCTGCCTGGGCCACGTGATCCAAGAGCTCTTCCATGTCTCTCTTCATGTAGTCCAGGGAGGTACATCTCAAGTCATTCACTCCCAACATGGACAATGACAGAGTCATATTTGTACTTGTTCTGGAGTGACTTGAGTGCATGCATTATGTGGCGGATCCTGGCACCCAACAGGCAGCTGACTGTAATTTTCTCCTTGTTCAGCCTGGTGAGTGGGACATCAGTGTGCCTGACTATAGAGTCACCTATGACTAAAGTGTTGGGTACGTTGTCTTGCCTTAGGGGCTGTTGCTGGGTGGCACACTGGTGTTGTGAGCTATGTGACACTTTGGTTGTGATTGGTGTTTGTTTGCGTTTCAGCTGTGGAGGTCCTTGTTGCTTGGGTAGATTACAGTTAAGGGCCTCCACATTTGTGGATTTAGTGTTGCTATCAGTGGGTGTTGGTGTGAGTTTAGAAGGGCTTTGTGTTGCTTGAGGTGTAGTGTGGGTGTTAACCTTCCCCTCTTGACTGTCTAGCACAGTCTTGGGTTTAGAGAGCTTTGCTTCCAGTTTGGCTATGTAAGTGCATCTCTCACAGGTTGTAGTGTTGGGTGGTAGGAGGAGAGGGTTGTCTGTGTACATTAAGCAATTGCCCTTGTATGCCCAGATTC
Organism: Protopterus annectens; assembly: GCF_019279795.1. NCBI lineage: Eukaryota > Metazoa > Chordata > Ceratodontiformes > Protopteridae > Protopterus > Protopterus annectens. Next base: position 316,104,409 of record NC_056741.1, read on the forward strand.
ACCAGGTGGGCAGGAGAAATCACTGGAAGCTGACCCTTGGACATGCCTGGTTTGGTGCTTTTTTTTTTTTTATATAAAGTACAAGAGCTGTTTTCCCTTCCCTTAGGAAGGTACTTTGCAATTATAGGCTGTTTAGTGCCTATGATTTTCTCCTTATTAATAAGGAGAGTTGAGTGCTTGTATCAGTTTAAGGCTTCCTAGTGCTTTCCCGCAGGTATTGGAGCAAGTGCTAGTCACAAGGGTGCTTAAAGGTAAGATGAAAAAAAAAATGGTTTATCCTAAACACTGCAGTGTGCACTAGAGAAGTTAGATGTGAAAGCAGGTAACTTAAGATGTTCGTGTTTCACTGTTGCAGTCATTACACTTGCGTTATCCTGCTGGCAGGCTACCCACAGTCGGCCTGAATTCCAAAGCCTTGGTCCGGTGTCGGTTGCTGTCGCCTCTTCCCTGACGTCAGTGCGCCAGGGGTATAAAAGATGCAGCCGACGCCATTTTCTTCAGTCTTTCTTGCCACGTGGTGCCCAAAACAAAAGCAGTTCAAAAGTGCCGGTCGAAATCGAATTTCAGATTTGAAGTCTTCATTAAAGCTAACTACCCCATTGGGGAAACTTTTTTCTTGCTCCAGACCGATGTCAGAAAAAGTTAACAATTGTATTTCTTGTGGGAAGCAAATACCTCATAAGGATTTTCACTCTTGCTGTATTCCTTGCCTAGGCCCTGACCACGATGTTGCTTGTTGTCGGTTTTGTGCTAGATTTAACCAACGCACTATTAAGCGTCGGTACGATTTTGCCTTTCATTACTTCGGCCGAAGATTCAATTATACAATGCCAGCGGAACAGCCGACGACCGGAGTCTATAAATACGCAAGGATAAAGACTAGGACAGGCATCCGAGGTCCAAAATCGACGATGAGGCTTCCGCTAAGCTAGTTGTCGGTTTTCCGGTTCTCAGTGAGGCACTTTCGCAGCCCCTGACACGCGCTACCTCAGAGCCACAGGACGCTTCTGACTCCCACGTGGAGCCGACTGGGCCTCTGGAAACTCAAGGCATTGGATCCTCGGAAACTATTCCCTCAGATGGGTCTGGAGCCACTGTGCAGGCATCGGCTTTTGAGGGTGATGTCCTTCAAGGATGCATCTGCAGTCCTTACAAATGGGTTGTCCTGTCGTCAGGCAGCCCTTCAGTCGGCCGGATTCCAAAGTCTGGGTCTGGCTTCGGCTGGTGTCGCACTTCACCCGACGTCATCGCTGCAGTTTTTCGGGTATAAAGGCATCAGCCGACGCCATTTTCCTCAGTCTTTCTTGCCGCGTGGCACCCGAAGCAGAAGCTGTTCTCAAGTGCCGGTCGGTCAGATCCAGAGATTACTACTACCGAATACTACTTCGAAGACTTCTAAAAAGCTAAGTACCCCGTTGGGGACTCTTTCTTGCCTCAGCCGATGTCAGAGAAAGTGAATAACTGTTTATCTTGTGGGAAACAAATACCTCATAAAGATTTCCACTCCTACTGCATACATTGTTTAGGACCAGACCACGACGTAGCAGCTTGTCTAGCCTGTGCTTCTTTTAACCGACGGACGCTTAGACGTCGGTCGGAGTTTGCTGAACAGATTTTCGGCTCTGATTTTGCCTATATTATGCCATCGGATCCTCAGACAACGCAAATTACCAAAAAACGCAAAGAAAAGGACCGACACTCGCGGTCCGCGGTTTCGGCCGAAACCGTGATTAAGCAAACACCGAGTGTCTCTGTTTCGGCCGAAACCGTGCAAGCAGTTCTTTCTTCAGCCGAAACCATGCCTTCTACCGAGGCCTCCTCTAACCTGGTAGAATCGGCTTCTGAAATCCAACCTTCTGTTGCGGTTTCTCAGGAATTATCAGACACTATCCCCCTGGATATTTCAACCCCTGCACGTGGAGCTGCTAGGCCTCCTGCAGCCATGTCTATTAAGGCCTTTGCCAGGGCTAAAGCAGCCAAAGCTTCAAAAACGGTGCCTGCCAAACCCCCCTCACACAGGCCCAGCACCAGCTCCCATATGCTTTCTTTGGCTGAGGATCTCATTTCCTTAATTCGTGGATCCCAGCCTCATCCAGACAGGACCTCTCACCCACCTCCAGAAAAGAGGCCTAGAGCAGAGCCCCCTGAGCCAGTATCCACAGATGATTCCTCTGATGACTCAGAACATACAGACCCTCCTGAGGCTCCTTATTCCCCTTACGAAGACTCTGATGCTGAAGAGTCCATTCCTTCAGCCTCTCCACCTGAGGAATTTTCCTTTGGGGAAACCTTGCATGCTATGAGGGAACAATTTCAGTGGCAGGGCCAAGATTTCTCAGACTCCAGAAGAAGGCTTAGAACCTTTCTACATTTGCCACAACATAGGCCTTTAGCTATACCTCCAGTTCTTTCTGTTGTAGATGATGCATTTAATGATGCTTGCACTGCACCTGATTCATTACCTCCGGCTCCTGCTAAGCCCGATAGGATGTCCTTCAAGGATGCATCTGCAGTCTTGACAAATGGGTTGTCCTGTCGTCAGGCAGCCCTTCGGTCGGCCGGATTCCAAAGTCTGGGTCTGGCTTCGGCTGGTGTCGCACTTCACCCGACGTCATCGCGGCAGTTATTCGGGTATAAAGGCATCAGCCGACGCCATTTTCCCCAGTCTTTCTTGCCGCGTGGCGTCCGAAGCAGAAGCTGTTCACAAGTGCCGGTCGGTCAGATCCAGAGATTACTACTACCGAATACTACTTCGAAGACTTCTATAAAGCTAAGTACCCCGTTGGGGACTCTTTCTTGCCTCAGCCGATGTCAGAGAAAGTTAATAACTGTTTATCTTGTGGGAAACAAATACCTCATAAAGATTTCCACTCCTATTGCATACATTGGAAAAACAAATGAAAGCAGGGCTCCTTACGTAACGCTCTTTAATACTTGAAGTGCGGTAATTACGATACACTTTTCGTTGGGAACAAACCCAACTTCTTCAGAAGGTAAAAAAGTCAATCAACTGTAACACAGTAACCTGAGCAATTTATACACACTCTGTTAAAAATACTGCACACACCCTTCCTAAATCCTGGTTGGATAATTGGTGTGTTACAAACATCAATTAACTAAAAACAATGAATCAGTTTACCAAAACAAATTTCACAATAAAATGCTTAAAATTCCAAAGATAATTATTTTTGTTACAAGTGCCCTACACTGACACACATTTGTAGTTATAAAGAGGTGTAAATAACGAAGTGAAATGGGTAAATAAGAATATGGCATAGGTCTTAGCGGAAAAAACTGTTTTTGCGTATTTAAACCACACACCAGTGATAGCAAATTGTAAGTAATATACGTGTGTGTATTTTTGAAGCCGTACCTCTTTCTAGTGTTTGAGGCATGGGTTGAAAAGATGGGGACCAGTAGACTGTGTCCTGTATAAAGTGTTAAGACCAAGGTTGGTATCATTGCCAATACCAATTGGTCACCGAGGCATACCTGACATTAATAATTGCAGTTCCCTGCTTACAAGTAGTAGCGCTGACCACTGTTGTGCTATGATGGGAAGTCTAATACATTCAGTTTTCCCTAAGGTTGTTTTGAAGTTGGTGGTGTACGCTATTAGCGTTAAATAGACTGTTCAGTTCATAATTTCCTATGTTCATGTCGCCTTTTGTCTACACTTGGTGTTTTATAGAATACTGTCAAGTGGATCCTGCGTGTAAATAACATGTATGGTGTGTATGTGCAACACTGTGATCTGTTAATGGATTAAAGTGGTATTTGGAAATCTATCTCTCAAGGTTTTTTAACCTCAGAATACAAGCTATGGAAGATGATTCATTTAATCCAGGCCACTGGTTGGCATTTGTTCTAAGCTGCCAAACCAGTTCCTTTCTCTCCAACTTTAAAGAATCATGACCACCCCTAGGGTCCCTAACTTGTTGATCTATTACCTTGAATTTAAACTCATGATCTGGATATTCATTGTGGTGTCTAGCTAGTGCGTTAACTAAGTTGTTAGTCCTGATGTTGTATATATGTTCGTAAACCCTTTCTTTAAATTTTCTATCGGTTTTACCGATGTAGAAGGCTGGGCATTGAACACACTTAGCTAGATACACCACTTGTGTACTATTACAATTGGCCTTGAAATTTATTTTGTAGATCCAGTCACCTATCTGAAAGTCACTACCCTCATCCACGTGTTGACAGTATTTGCACATATTACACTTAAACATGCCCTTTTTAGTTCTATGTTGTTGTCTATCGTTTTCCAATAGTTGTTTTAGATTGTTGCCACGTTTGTAGGTTATTAGGGGCCTGTCTTGTAATACCATTCGGTGTTTTCCATCACTTAACAATAAATCCCAGTTCTTTAACAGTATTCTATATAGGTCGTGCGAGTCCATATTGAAAGTGCTACAGAATCTCCATGAAAAACTCATCGTGACATCTACCCTACTGCTCTGTGCCATAGTGTCATTCTGCCTGTCATTGTTCCTACCCAGTATAGGGACATAGACTTTGAGGGTCCTTTTGTCTTTTACTTCATCTACAATTTCTTGTAGAAAGTTCAAAGGATACCCTTTTTTTTAGGAAAAACTGAGTCAACAGGTCACATTCCTCCATGAAGTCAGTGTCTTTACTGACCATTCTAGCTGCCCTGACCGTTTGGCCCTTTACCACCGATTTCTTTTGGTGTTTCGGATGGCAGCTAGAAAAGTGTAGGAATGAGTTGGAGTAAGTGTCTTTCCTATGAATTTTGGATTCCCATCTTTTGTTTTCATAATCCTTCCTCAGGTCTACGTCCAGATAGTCTATTCTGTGTTTATTGTATTTGTATGTAAAGGACAAAAAGTTAGTGGAGTTGTTGAACTCCATCATCATATTCTCAATTTCCACATCGGTTCCATCAAATAACAAAAATATGTCATCCAGGAACCTCGTGTAGAAAATTAGTTTGGCATTTAACCCGCTGTTAGAGAATATGAAAGACCTTTCCCAGGATGCCATAACCAGGTTAGCTATGCTGCCCCCACATGGGGAGCCCATAGCTACACCAATTTCTTGATGGTATATGGTGTCCTGGAACATAATGTAGTTGTAAGAGAGAACAGTGTCGATCAATTCTCCCGACAATAGTACTTCGTCAGGTGGTGCCCCCAGTAATCTTAACAGATCAGTCACCCATTCGATGGCTATAGTGAGAGGTATTGAGGATTAAAGGTCCTTTATGTCGATAGTCACTAATTGGCTGTCTGGAAAAAATCCCACATTGTTAATGGATTCCAGAAAGGTCCAGGAGTCTTTTGTTATTTGTTTCTCACCTTTAATGTATTTTTGGAGGATTCTATCTAGTACTTTAGCACAGGTGTAAGTTGTACTATTTCTGCCGTCCACTAGTGGTCGCATGGGTGGATTATTGATGTTCTTATGTATTTTAGGGATGCCAAATAATATTGGTGTTCTAGGTGCCAATTGTTGCATGTAGATATATGTGTCCATGTCAGTCCTTGCCTCAGTGTATAACTCCTCAATAAACATCTTAACCCTGGTTTGGGCTCTGTTCATTTCATTAAGTGATGACCTTGTGTATGTGTCACCACTTAAGATACTCTGCATTCTGTTATTGTAGTCACTACATGTCATTATAGTGATCCCACCCCCTTTGTCTGGTTTCATCAGTCGCAAGGGTGCCTCTCTGAGTAGTGACAGTTCAAATCTCTCTTCCTTTTTGATGTTAGGTACCATATGGGTACCCCTACTTTTATGTTTTTTAAGGTTCCTGAAATCTAGTTCTGTCACTTTCTCAAATAAGGCTAATGTGGGATTCAATGGGGGATTAAATACACTTGACACACAGAATTCTGATCTGACGTTCATCTCATTACCCATTAGTAATAACAAATTTAACTTTCTAGTAAACAGTTTTAAGTCAATCAAGGTTTGTGCCAGGTCAAAGTGGAACGAGGGGACAAAGGTGTAACCTTTGGCCAGCAGGTCTACAGTGTCAATACCGATGTTGTAATCGGTGTAGTTGTACACTTTGAAGTCCCCATCCTTATTTGACAGAATTTTACAGTCTAAATGGTCATCCGAGGGTGAATCGCCGTTGTTACTGTCATTTAACTCGTTCACCACCTCTTCCTCCTGACTCCCTTCTTCCTGTTGTTCTGCGTGGTCTTGTTTGGGACTTCCTGTTGGAAGTTTTTTGAATGGTACGTTACTTCAGTTGCCTCAGACTGGTAACCCCCATTAATGTCATTACCTTTGTGTGAGGGGTTATTCCTTGTGCTCCTCCTAATGTTGTTGTAGTTACAGTTTTTCTTAGGTACACTATTATAAGTTGTCGTTTCTACACACTCTGTCCCCTCTCCGTCATCAAGTCCACCCTCTACATTTTCAGTCATGACATCCCTCTGGTTCATTTGGTCAGTTAGCACGGGTGTAGTCATGGGAGGACCCGGTGGTTTGGGGTACGCTTTCCCATCTTTATAGTCTTTAAGGTCCCTGTTGATTTGTTTGCTTTTAGTAGCATTAAGTTTGACCAAATGTTCATCAATGCTGACAAAGCACCTTTCATATTCAAATTTGTATCTTTCATAGTCACGGTCATTTTTAATAACTGAGTCCAGTTCATTAATTTCAGCTAGTAGTGCTTCGATCTGCATCTTGTATTGGTCACAAAATAACCCCAGTAGTTCCAGGCATTGTTTATCAAAAAGTGTTGTCAATGCTATGTGGAAGGGAGAGCCTTCTATTAGCCCTGCTGGAAATTGCCATTGCCTCAAACCCTTTGGCACAATTTTTAATCTTATGCATTCTCGGAAGTAAGCAACCTCGAGTTGCAACTTCCGAACTTTAAAAAGTTTACTGTCGAATAAGTTCAACCTAGTTGCAAAATCAAGGCTTACCTCCGTTTCATTTGTAATGCTGTCGTCTTGTTCATTGTTGGTAAATTTAAATTCCCTCTGTACCCAAGTGTCGAGCACTGGTATAGATGGTGTTTGCCTTCCTCTCGAAAGGGGCCTGAATCCCTGGCCCCCATTTATTGAAACGGGCTCCTCGTTGAAATCTGCTGCTCCGTTCAACAGCCTCCAGTTGAGTCCGTTGGTACTATTGCCCAGTCCCGTTACTGGACCGTTGGTTGCAAAAGTTCCATTATGCTGCTCAGATATCCTATTAGTTCCACCTTCAACGATTATGTTGTTTACATCGAGTGCCTCTCGATGTGCTCCGGAAACCGCTTCGACTTGCTGTGAAAGCCGGTCAACTTTTTGGGTTAATAACCCAATCAGGATTGTAAGGTTCCCGTCACTCTCCTGTGAGTCAGAGCTTCGTGAAACAGGACTCCCTGCTTCCATGTCCGAACAAACAAATGTACTGGAACCAAGACAAGCAAACTAGGAAAAAGGAATGAAAGCAGGGCTCCTTACGTAACGCTCTTTAATACTTGAAGTGCGGTAATTACGATACACTTTACGTTGGGAACAAACCCAACTTCTTCAGAAGGTAAAAAAGTCAATGAACTGTAACACAGTAACCTGAGCAATTTATACACACTCTGTTAAAAATACTGAACACACCCTTCCTAAATCCTGGTTGGATAATTGGTGTGTTACAAACATCAATTAACATTGCATACATTGTTTAGGCCCAGACCACGACGTAGCAGCTTGTCTAGCCTGTGCTTCTTTTAACCGGCGGACGCTCAAACGTCGTTCGGACTTTGCCGAACAGATTTTCGGCTCCGATTTTGCCTACATTATGCCGTCGGATCCTCCGTCTACGCAAATAACCAAAAAACGCAAAGAAAAGGACCGACACTCGCGGCCCGCGGTTTCGGCCGAAACCGCGGTTAAGCAAACCACGAGTGTCTCGGTTTCGGCCAAAACCGAGCAAGCGGTTCTTTCTTCAGCCGATAACTTGCCTTCTACCGAGGCCTCTTCTAACCTGGTAGAAACGGCTTCTGAAACCCATCCTTCTATTGCGGTTTCACAGGATTTATCAGACACCATTCCCCTGGATATTTCCACCCCTGCACGTGGAGCTGCTAGGCCTCCTCCAGCTATGTCTATTAAGGCCTTTGCCAGGGCTAAAGCAGCCAAAGCATCAAAACCTGTGCCTGCCAAGACCCCCTCTCACAGGCCCAGCACCAGCTCCCATATGCTTTCTTTGGCTGAGGATCTCATCTCTTTAATTCGTAGAGCCCAGCCTCATCCAGACAGGGCCTCTCTCCCTCCTCCAGAAAAGAGGCCTAGAGCAGAGCCCCTGAGCCAGTAGCCACAGATGATTCCTCTGATGACTCAGAACATACAGACCCTCCTGAGGCTTCTTATTCTCCTTACGAAGACTCTGATGCTGAGGAGTCCATCCCTTCAGCCTCTCCTCCTGAGGAATTTTCCTTTGGGGAAACTTTGCATGCTATGAGGGAACAATTTCAGTGGCAGGGCCAAGATTTCTCAGACTCTAGAAAAGGCTTAGGACCTTTCTACATTTGCCACAGCATAGGCCTTTAGCTATACCTCCAGTTCTTTCTGTTGTTGATGATGCATTTAATGATGCTTGCACTGCTCCTGATACTTTACCTCTGGCTCCTGCTAAGCCCGATAGGTACTACAGGGTCCCGGACACTCATCACCACTTATATAAGGCTCCTTTTGCAGATCCAGAGACTATCTCCCAGGGTCCAAAAGCTGTAGCAGCTACTTCTTCTAAAAACCCCCTCCCCTCTGAAAGGGAATCCAGGTCCTTAGAGAAATGGGGTAAAAAAGTTTACACCTCTGCTACCTTGTCAGCTAGAGCTTTGAACTGCCAATTTCATATGATTCAATATCAAGAGTTTATGCTTGACCAGTTGACTAAAAAGCTGTCCTCTGAAGAATCTTTAGATAAAAAGTATGTTCAAGAAATGGTACATAACATACAGCAGGTTAGTAACCATTCTTTAAAATGTGGCTATGATGCACTGGAGGCTTCCTTTAGATCAGCCATGACTGGCACAGTTATCAGGAGGCATGCATGGTTGAAAGAACAGGCATTACCAGACCATGTCAAATCTAAGCTTTTGGATGCACCTATGGACAAGGTCAATGTATTTGGTTCCCCTGCACAGCAGGTACTAAAAAAGATGGAAGAGAAAGCAAAATCTGTGCAAACAGTGAAAGATTTCTTGCAAGTTCAACCTCCAAGGTTTAGCAGGAACTGGCCCTCCAAGAATTGGTCCTTTCCAGACTCTTCTAAGGCACAGAGAGGCAGGAATAGGCGCTCTAGAGGCAGAAACCAATCCAGGGGTGCCTACAGGGGTCGCCAGTGGCAGGGTAATAACCAACAAGGCACGGATACAGCCACCACCACTACAACAACTCAATCACAGTGACTTGGCGGTGGCACCGCCTACCAGGGAACAACTAGAAGCACCTTTAGGCGGAAAGCTAACCTTATTTTCAAGAAACTGGCACTGCATTACAAGAGAAAAATGGATTTTGCAAACTATAGACCAAGGTTACAGATTCCATTTCCATACTCTACCAGGAAAGACAGGAATGCCGAACCTACCACCTACTCAAAGGACAGAAGCTCTAAAACAAATATCTCAATTATTAAGAATGAGAGCTGTGGAAAAGGTACCATCTATGGAGCAAGGGAAGGGATTTTACTCCAGACTCTTCCTGGTACCAAGAAAAGAAAACAAATGGAGGCCTATTCTAGACCTGTCCGCTTTAAACACATTCCTCATTGTTCCAAAATTCAAAATGCTGACCCTACAGCAGCTTCTTCCCATGCTGGGCAAGGAGTCTTGGCTGGTAACTCTAGATCTCAAGGAGGCATACCTGCATGTCCCCATAAGACCAATTTGCAGAAGATACCTCAGATTTCTTGCAGGATCAGAGCATTATCAATTCTCAGCATTGCCCTTTGGCTTATCTACTGCGCCCAGAGTGTTCACGAAATGCCTGGCATCAGTAATCGCTCATTGCAGACTTCAGGGGATTCAAATCTATCCCTACCTGGACGACTGCCTGATACAAGCGGACAACAAAACAAACTAACAGAAGACTTACAAAGAGTCATTTACCTACTGCAAGCCCTGGGATATACAGTCAATACAAAAAAGTCAAGGCTGATTCCATCCCAAAGAATAACCTTTCTGGGTGCAGAACTGGACACATCAAAACAAATGGCATTTCTAACTACAGAAAAGAAAGAGCAACTTCCTCTCTACTTCTTGGCATTAACAAAGCAGAACCATCTAACTGCAAGAAAAGTGCTACAAGCTCTAGGCTTCATGGCATCCTGCATAATACTGGTCCCTCATGCCAGGCTGCATATGAGAAAGCTACAGTGGTACCTAAAGAATTTGTGGTCCCAGCACAAGCACAGCCTAGAAACCAAAATTCCAATGATCCCATGCCTGAAGCAAGAGTTCCTATGGTGGGCTCAGGCCTGCCAATCAAACACAGGACTGCCCTTCTGCAAAAGTCAACCAAGACAAACCATCACGACAGATGCCTCAGACCTCGGTTGGGGGCACACATGATGGACAAGTGCATTCAAGGCCTATGGACTCAAGACCAGCTGCATCTGCACATAAATCTAAAAGAAATGATGGCAGTAAAATTGGCAATCCAGGCATTCAGACCTTTTCTCCAAGAAGGCCAGTTGATAAGGACAGACAACACCACAGTTATGTGGTACATCAACAAACAGGGAGGCACACACTCATACCCTCTATGCCGGCTGGCACTGGACCTATGGGATGTGGCTCTGAGCTACAACATTCAGTTACAGGCAATTTATGTACCAGGAAGGAAAACATTCTAGCAGACATATTAAGCAGAACTACAACAGATGCCCACGAATGGATGCTGCATCCGGACATCTTCAAAACCATCACAAGAGAATGGGGATTACCACAAATAGACTTGTTTGCATCCCCATTCAATCACCAGTTGAAGAAATTCTGCACAAGGACTTACCACCCACTTGCTTGGAAGGTGGACTCCCTATCTTTCAGTTGGAAAAGCCTGACAGCATACGCATTCCCACCACTTCCTTTGATGCACAAGGTGCTTCTGAAGATCAAAGAAGAACGTCCGAGGATCATTCTGATAGCCCCAAACTGGCCAAGACAACATTGGTATCCACTGCTGAGGAGCATGTCCCGGGAACAAATATGGGCTCTGCCCCTGATCCCATTATTATTAACACAGAACAACTACAACACCCTGCATCCAAACCTAAAAACTCTACAGCTAACTGCCTGGAACATTACATAACAGCAATTAACCCAAATTTATCCCAAAGGGTTAAAGACATAATCCTGGAGGCTCTTAGACCTTCAACAAGAAAGAATTATGCAGCAAAATGGAAAAGATATCTCATCTGGAGTACTGCAAAGGGGCAAGATGTGACACTGGTGAACATAGCCAACATCCTGGAGTACTTGGCGGAGCTCTTCCATACAGGCCTGTCCTACTCTTCCATCAAGATACATGCATCAGCTATTTCAGCAGAATACAGCTTGGATCCTCCTGTCTTCTCGCATCCTCTGCTCAGACAGTTTCTGAGAGGAATTAAAAATGTAAAACCTCCCAGGAAACCTCCATTGCCAGCATGGGACTTGAACTTTGTGCTAGAAAACTGACTCTTCCTCCTTCGAACCAGCAGCAACAGCAGAATTACAATACTTATCCTGGAAGACTGCTTTCCTGCTGGCAATAACTTCAGCAAGAAGGGTCTCTGAACTACAGGCATTAATGGCAGTGCAACCCTTCCTGATCTTCCATCAAGATAGAGTGTCCATGAGAACAAATCCTACATTTATGCCTAAGGTGGTATCCAGAGTCTCTTTAAATCAGGCTATACACCTTCCTACATTCTTCCCCAACCCACAGAACAGGGGGGAAAGGCTCTTACATACCTTGGATGTACACAGGCAATTACGCTACTACCTGGACAGGACAAAAAAACAATAGAAAAACTGACCAGCTTCTGGTAGCATATGCAACAGGAAAGGAAGGAAAACCAATTACTAAACAGACAATCTCCAAATGGATAGGAAATTGCATTAGATTTTGTTACTCCTACCATGGAAAGAAAACTCCAGAGAACATCAGGCCTCACTCCACAAGGGCTACAGCCACTACCACAGCTTTCTTACGAGGAGTGGCTACCAAGGACATTATAGAGGCTGCTACTTGGACCTCCGTGCATACATTTGCCAAGCATTATAACTTACCTCTATACTCTAGATCCCGGGCTGGTTTTGCCACTGCTGTTTTGCAAGGGATCCTAACTACACCATAATCTCTTCTCATTTCCTCCTCCCCTAGTTTAGCTATGGTATTCTACCCATTTGTAAAGACTGCAGATGCATCCTTGAAGGACATAGTACAGTTTTGTACCTACCATAAATGTAGATGTCCGAGAGGAATGCATCTGCAGTCAGGATTACCACCCTCCTTCCCTCTGAGGTACTCCTAGGGTATTTGCCAATCTTCAGCTAGCTTGGGGGGGGGATCTATTATGGTGTATTTGTTTGTATATATGTACATACATGCTTATTTTATGTGTTTGCTCTCTACTATTTGGAAACTTTGGCATTTATCCAAATTTAGCCATCCAAGAGAGCACCTGGCATCTGGGGCAAGAAACACTGAGGAAAATGGCGTCGGCTGATGCCTTTATACCCGAATAACTGCCGCGATGACGTCGGGTGAAGTGCGACACCAGCCGAAGCCAGACCCAGACTTTGGAATCCGGCCGACAGAAGGGCTGCCTGACGACAGGACAACCCATTTGTAAAGACTGCAGATGCATTCCTCTCGGACATCTACATTTATGGTAGGTACAAAACTGTACTTTCTACAGAGTCCCGGACACTCATCACCATTTATACAAGGCTCCTTTTGCAGATCCAGAGACTATCTCCCAGGGCCCTAAAGCTGTAGCAGCTACTTCTACTAAAAACCCCCTCCCCTCTGAAAGGGAATCCAGGTCCTTAGAGAGATGGGGTAAAAAAGTTTACACCTCTGCTACTTTGTCAGCTAGGGCTTTGAACTGCCAATTTCATATGATTCAATATCAAGAGTTTATGCTTGACCAGTTAACTAAAAAGCTGTCCTCTGAAGAATCTTTAGATAAAAAATATGTTCAGGAAATGGTACATAACATACAGCAGGTTAGTAACCATTCTTTAAAATGTGGCTATGATGCACTGGAGGCTTCCTTTAGATCAGCCATGACTGGCACAGTTATCAGGAGACATGCATGGTTGAAAGAACAGGCATTACCAGACCATGTCAAATCAAAGCTTTTGGATGCACCCATGGACAAGGTCAATTTATTTGGTTCCCCTGCACAGCAGGTACTAAAAAGATGGAAGAGAAGGCGAAATCTGTACAAACAGTGAAAGATTTCTTACAGGTTCAACCTCCAAGGTTTAGCAGGAACTGGCCCTCCAAGAATTGGTCCTTTCCGGACTCCTCTAAGACACAGAGAGGCAGGAATAGGCGTTCTAGAGGCAGAAACCAATCCAGGGGTGCCTACAGGGGACGCCAGTGGCAAGGTAACAACCAGCGAGGCACGGACGCAGCCACCACCACTACAACAACACAATCACAGTAACTTGGCTGTAGCACCGCCTACCAGGGAACAACTAGAAGCACCATTAGGCGGAAAGCTAACCTTATTTTCAAGGAACTGGCATTGCATCACAAGGGAAAAATGGATTTTGCAAACTATAGACCAAGGTTACAGGTTCCATTTCCATACTCTACCAGGAAAGAGAGGAATGCCAAACCTACCACCTACTCAAAGGGCAGAAGCTCTAAAGCAAATATCTCAACTATTAAGAATGAGAGCTGTGGAAAAGGTACCATCTATGGAGCAAGGAAAGGGATTTTACTCCAGACTCTTCCTGGTACCAAGAAAAGAGAACAAATGGAGGCCTATTCTAGACCTATCCGCTTAAAACACATTCCTCATTGTTCCATAATTCAAAATGCTGACCCTACAGCAGCTTCTTCCCATGCTGGGCAAGGAGTCTTGGCTGGTAACTCTAGATCTCAAGGAGGCATACCTGCACGTCCCCATACGACCAATTTGCAGAAGATACCTCAGATTTCTTGCAGGATCAGAGCATTATCAATTCTCAGCATTGCCCTTTGGCTTATCTACTGCACCCAGAGTGTTCACGAAATGCCTGGCATCAGTAATTGCTCATTGCAGACTTCAGGGGATCCAAATTTATCCCTACCTGGGCGACTGCCTGATACAAGCGGACAACAAAAGCAAGCTAACAGAAGACTTACAAAGAGTCATTTACCTGCTGCAAGCCCTGGGATATACAGTCAATATAAAAAGTCAAGGCTGATTCCATCCCAAAGAATAACCTTTCTGGGTGCAGAGCTGGACACATCAAAACAAATGGCATTCCTAACTGCAGAAAAGAAAGAGCAACTACCTCTCTACTTCTTGGCATTAACAAAGCAGAACCATCTAACTGCAAGAAAAGTACTACAAGCCCTAGGCTTCATGGCATCCTGCATAATTCTGGTCCCTCATGCCAGACTGCATATGAGAAAGCTACAGTGGTACCTAAAGAATTTGTGGTCCCAACACAAGCACAGCCTAGAAACCAAAATTCCAATAATCCCATGCCTGAAGCAAGAGTTCCTATGGTGGGCTCAGGCCTGTCAATCAAACATAGGATTGCCCTTCTGCAACAGTCAACCAAGCCAAACCATCACGACAGATGCCTCAGACCTCGGTTGGGGGGCACACATGCTGGGCAAGTGCATACAAGGCTTATGGACTCAAGACCAGCTGCGCCTGCACATAAATCTAAAGGAAATGCTGGCAGTAAAATTGGCAATCCAGTCATTCAGACCATTTCTCCAATAAGGTCAGTTGATAAGGACAGACAACACCACAGTTATGTGGTACATCAACAAACAGGGAGGCACACATTCATATCCTCTATGCCGGCTGGCACTGGACCTATGGGATGTGGCTCTGAGCTACAACATTCAGTTACAAGCAATTTTTGTACCGGGGAAAGAAAACATTCTAGCAGACATACTAAGTAGAACTACCACAGATGCCCACGAATGGATGCTGCATCCGGATATCTTCAAAGCCATCACAAGAGAATGGGGATTACCACAAATAGACTTATTTGCATCCCCACTCAATCACCAGCTAAAGAAATTCTGCACAAGGAAGTACCACCCACTTGCTTGGAAGGTGGACTCCCTATCTTTCAGTTGGAAAAACCTGACAGCATACGCATTCCCACCACTTCCTTTGATGCACAAGGTGCTTTTGAAGATCAAAGAGGAACGTCCAAGGATCATTCTGATAGCTCCAGACAGGCCAAGACAACATTGGTACCCTTTGCTGAGGAGCATGTCTCGGGAACAAATATGGACACTACCCCTGATCCCATTACTGTTAACACAGAACAACTACAACAGCCTGCATCCAAATCTGAAAACTCTGCAGCTAACTGCCTGGAACATTACATAAGTGCAATTAACCCAAATTTATCCCAAAGGGTTAAAGACATAATCCTGGAGGCTCGTAGACCTTCAACAAGAAAGAATTATGCAGCAAAATGGAAAAGATATCTCATTTGGAGTACTGCAAAGGGAAATGATGTGACACTGGTAAACATAGCCAACATCCTGGAGTACTTGGCAGAGCTCTTCCATACAGGCCTGTCTTATTCTTCCATCAAGATACATGCATCAGCTATTTCAGCAGAATACAGCTTGGATCCTCCTGTCTTCTCTCATCCTCTGCTCAGACAGTTTCTGAGAGGAATTAAAAATGTAAAACCTCCCAGGAAACAACCATTGCCAGCATGGGACTTGAACTTTGTGCTAGAAAAATTGACACTCCCCCCTTTCGAACCAGCAGCAACAGCAGAATTACAATACTTATCCTGGAAGACTGCTTTCCTGCTGGCAATAACTTCAGCAAGAAGGGTCTCTGAACTACAGGCATTAATGGCAGTGCAACCCTTCCTGATCTTCCATCAAGATAGTGTCCATGAGAACAAATCCTGCATTTATGCCTAAGGTGGTATCCAGAGTGTCTTTAAATCAGGCTATCCACCTACCTACATTCTTCCCCAACCCACAGAACAGGGGAGAAAGACTCTTGCATACCTTGGATGTACATAGACAATTACGCTACTACCTGGACAGGACCAAGTCCAATAGAAAAACTGACCAGCTTCTGGTAGCATATGCAACAGGAAAGGAAGGAAAACCAATTTCAAAACAGACAATCTCCAAATGGATAGGAAATTGCATTAGATTTTGTAACTCCTACCATGAAAAGAAAACTCCAGAGAACATCAGGCCTCACTCCACAAGGGCTACAGCCACTACCACAGCTTTCTTACGAGTGGCTACCAAGGACATTATAGAGGCTGCTACTTGGACCTCCGTGCATACATTTGCCAAGCATTACAATTTACCTTTATACTCTAGATCCCGAGCAGGTTTTACCACTGCTGTTTTGCAAGGGATCCTAACTACCATAATCTCTCCTTTTTCCTCCTCCCTAGTTTAGCTATGGTATTCTACCCATTTGTAAGGACTGCAGATGCATCCTTGAAGGACATAGTACAGTTTTGTACCTACCATAAATGTAGATGTCCGATAGGAATGCATCTGCAGTCAGGATTACCCACCCACCTTCCCTCTGTGGTACTCCTAGGGTATTTGCCATCCTTCAGCTAGCTTGGGGGGATCTATTATGGTGTATTTGTTTGTATATATGTACATACATGCTTATTTTATGTGTTTGCTCTCTACTATTTGGAAACATTGGCATTTATCCAAATTTAGCCATCCAAGAGGGCACCTGGCATCTGGGGCAAGAAACACTGAGGAAAATGGCGTCGGCTGATGCCTTTATACCCGAAAAACTGCAGCGATGACGTCGGGTGAAGTGCGACACCAGCCAAAGCCAGACCCAGACTTTGGAATCCGGCCGACCAAAGGGCTGCCTGACGACAGGACAACCCATTTGTAAGGACTGCAGATGCATTCCTATTGGACATCTACATTTATGGTAGGTACAAAACTGTACTTTTTCAGACCTACACAGTTATATGTAAAGCCATCTTCAGCTTCAAAGCCAAAGACTAAAGCAGCTCTAAAGACAAAGAAACAAGTACAGCATTCTCCAGGACAGACTTCCATGCCTAAAAAACAGATGCTCAAAATGGCCAAAGACCTTATTACTTTGATCAGGGGTTCCCATCCCTCTCCTGATAAGAGGCCTAGGCAAGAGACAGAATATGAATCTTCAGATCAGGTTTCCATTTCCTCTGATCAGGAATACTCTCTTCCTCCCTATGAGGATTCTGATGCAGAAGAATCTATTCCTTCGGCTTCTCCTCCTGAAGATTACTCCTTTGGGGAAACCCTGCATACCATGAGGGAGCACTTTCATTGGGAGAGCCAGGATTATTCAGAATCTAAGAAAAGGCTCAGATATTTCCTTTTACTTCCTCAGCACAGGCCCCTTGCTATTCCCCCTGTTCTGGATATTGTAGATTATATTTTTTCAGAGTCCGGCCTGTCTCTAGACTCTATACCCCCTGCGCCTGTTAAGCCAGACAGATACTACAGGGCCCCAGATTCCCATAAATTTCTATACAAAAACCTTGCTGCTGACCCAGAAGCCATATCTCAGGGTCCTAAGGGTGTCAAGGCTTCCACTGCTAAAAACCCTGTTCCCTCGGATAGAGATTCAAGGGCACTGGACAAATGGGGGAAAAACGTTTACACTTCTGCTACTTTGGCTGTAAGGGCTTTAAAATGTCAATTTCATATGCTTAAATATCAGCAATACTTAATGTCACTATTAAGACAGAAAATGTTGACTAACTCTGAATGTCTAGAAAACCAGGAAATGCAGGATTTATTACATGCAGCTGAACAAGTGGGAAAACATACTTTGCAATGTGGTTTTGATTCTTTGGAGGCCTCTTGTAGGGCCGCTGTAATGGGTTCTGTGATTAGGAGGCATGCTTGGTTAAAGGAACAGAATCTGCCTGATCATGTTAAAGCAAAATTATTAGATGCTCCATTACAGCATGATACTTTGTTTGGTGTTAAGGCAGAAGAGGTGTTAAGAAAATGGAGGATAAAGCAAAATCTATGCAGACAATTAAGGATTTCTTACAGGTTCAGCCACCCAGATTTAGCAGGAAATGGCCTTCAAAAAATTAGTCCTTTCCAGTGTCAGGCCACAAAGAGGCAGATCCCAGCCCCAAGGCTCATACAGGCCTAAACAATGGGGTGCTTCTACCTCCAAAAGTGAAGAAGACAAATCTCAACCTTATAGGAAACAGTCCCAATGACTTTCCTCTACCAGTACTAAGCACTTATCTTTTGGAAGCTCCCTTAGGGGGAAAACTAGCACTTTTTTCACAAAACTGGCACATGATCACCCAGGACAAATGGGTCTTGAATATAGTGTCTCAGGGTTACAGGTTCCACTTTCACACCCTGCCAAAGGCAAAAGGCATGCCAGACCTGCCACACAATCAGTGGGCAGAGGCACAAAAGCAAGTTTCATCCCTCATGGACATGAGAGCCATTCAGCGAGTACCACTACAGGAGCAGGGACAAGGATTTTACTCATGATTTTTCCTGGTACCCAGAATGGACAAAGCCTGGAGACCAATACTGGACCTGTCTATTTTAAACACTTTTCTGGACGTTCCAAAATTCAAAATGTTGACTCTGCAGCAGCTTCTGCCCATGCTGGGCAAGAAGGCTTGGCTTGTAACCTTGGACCTAAAAGAGGCATACCTGCATGTCCCAATCACCAATCTTGCAGAAGATACCTCCGATTTATAGCTGGCTCAATGCACTACCAATTCTCTGCACTACCCTTTGGCTTATCTACTGTGCCCAGGGTCTTCACAAAATGCCTAGCACCGGTAATTGCTTTTTGCAGACAAAGAGGAATTCAGATATATCCCTACTTGGATGACTGCCTTATTCAAGCAGAGAACAAGGACATTCTACTAAAGCATCTGGCATTTGTAAAAAGATTACTACTTTGCCTAGGGTACACAGTAACAAAAATAAATCAAAACTAGTACCCTCTCAAGAGATAATATTCCTGGGTGAAAGCTTAAATACAACTGCCCAGATGGCTTATCTCACGCCAGACAAACAAAGGCAACTGACTTCTTACTTCGAAATGTTGGCAACAAAAACCCAGTTATCTGCAAGAAAAATTCTGCAGGCTTTGGTCTTCATGGCATCCTACATTCTGTTAATTCCATATGCAAGACTGCATATGAGGAAACTACAATGGTATCTAAAAAAAGTGTTTGAACTCAACATTGCCACAGCCTGGAAAAACTAATTACACTCATTCCCTGCCTGCAACAGGAGTTTCGATGCTGGGCACAGGCCTGTCACCACAACAAGGGACAGCCTTTCACTTTACCCACTGCCAGGCAGACAATAATAACATGCATCAGATTATGCCTGGGGGGGCCCACATGGCAGGAAAATGTATTCAGGGCACATGGCCCACAGGCCAAATGCATCTTCATATCAATCTAAAAGAAATGCTGGCTGTCCAGAATGCCCTGACAGCTTTCAAGGATCTGCTTCATCCAGGACAACTGCTGATAAAGACGGACAATACAACAGTCATGTGGTATATAAACAAGCAGGGAGGCACGCACTCCTACCCCCTCTGCAGACAAGCCATGATTTTGTGGAACACAGCATTGACTTATCAAGTACACCTGCAAGCACAATTCCTGCCAGGAAAGACAAATACTCTGGCAGACGAACTAAGCAGAAACCTCATGGATCCTCACGAGTGGAAACTAGATCCACAAATCTTCAGCATAACAAGGAAATGGGGATGCCCAGACATAGATCTATTTGCCTCCCCTCACAACTGCCAACTACAGAGATTTTGCACAAGGACTTATCACAAGCTAGCATGAAAAGTGGATGCTCTATCATTCAGCTGGAAAAACCTTACAGTATATGCCTTTCCTCCACTACCTCTCCTCCCCAAGGTGCTCATAAAGGTCAGAGAAGAGAAGCCAAAAATTATCCTGATTGCCCCAGACTGACCACGCCAGCACTGGTACCCAATCCTAAAGAGCTTGTCTCAAGGCCCAGCCTGGACATTGCCTCAAATTCCTCATTTACTGACCCAACAAAGCAATCAGATACTGCGCAGCCAACTCAGAACCCTAAATCTGGCTGCATGGCGGATAATGTGACCATTCAGAACACACCTCTCTCCAAGGCAGTTATGGATGTTATTCTGGAGGCCAGGAGGCCCAGTACCAGAAATTCATATGCAGAAAAGTGGAAGGAATTCTGTGTTTGAAGCCAGGCACAAGGAATTGACATGCTTGTACCAAATATTCCTCAGATTTTACAATACCTAACTGAGATGCAGGACAAAGGCCTATCCTTGTCATCCATTAAGATCCATGCCTTTGCCATTTCAGCTCATTACAATACGGACCCACCTATTTTTTCACATCCACTACTAAGGCAGTACCTCAGAGGGTCCAAAAACATAAGACACCCAAGAAGAGCACCAATACCTGCATGGGACCTCTACTTTGTCTTGGAAAAACTCACGCTGCCCCCTTTTGAGCCAGCCAATACAGCTGAGATAAAATTCTTATCATGGAAAACAGCTCTGCTCTTAACAATGACTTCAGCAAGAAGAGTCTCAGAGTTACAGGCACTAATGGTGGTTGAACCTTTCATAATTTTCCATCTGGACAGGGTTTCTTTGAGGACAAACCCAACATTTATGCCTAAGGTAGTGTCTAGTGTGGCTCTTTATCAAACAATTCACTTGCCTACCTTTTATCCAAACCCACAGAATAAGGGGGAGAGACGTCTACATTCTTTGGACATACACAGACAGCTACACTTCTACTTGGACAAAACTAAAGCTTTCAGAAAGTCTGAGCAACTCTTAGTGGCATATGCTGCAGGATCTCAAGGAAAAGCTATCTCAAAGCAGACTATTTCCAAATGGATAGCCCACTGCATTCGTTTCTGCTATTCTCAACATGGCAAATCAGTGCTTAAGGGCATCAGGCCACACTCAACCAAAGCAGCAGCTACTTCAGCAGCCTTCCTCAGAGGAGTACCAACCAAGGACATTTTGGAAGCTGCAACTTGGACTTCAGTGCACACGTTTACAAAGCACTACCACTTACCTCTTTACTCTAAATCCAGAGCAGGCTTCACCACTGCAGTTCTGCACGGCCTCATAGCCTCTCCTAATTCTATTTAGGCCCAGCCACCCAACCTCGGCTTTGGGATTCAACCTAAGTGTAATGACTGCAACAGTGAAACACGATGAACATAGTACAGTTGTGTACCTACCATAAATGTTGATGTTCGAGTGTATTCACTGTTGCAGTCCAGGTTTACCCACCCACCATCCCCCTTTCTTTGCTGGGACTTATCTGTACTTCTCTATTCTATACAACCTATGTAGTGTATTTGCTTGTAGATGAAGATTATGTTTTATTTTAGTGCATGCTCTTTTATTGGCATAATTTTTTAGTCTACCCTTCGGGGGGCACCTGACATCTGGGCCAAGAAAAATTGAAGAAAATGGCGTCTGCTGGATCTTTTATACCCCTGGCGCACTGATGTCAGGGAAGAGGCGACAGCAACCGACGCCGGACCAAGACTTTGGAACTCAGGCCAACTGTGGGTAGCCTGCCAGCAGGATAACCCAAGTGTAATGACTGCAACAGTGAATACACTCGAACATCTACATTTATGGTAGGTACACAACTGTACTTTTTACCTGTCGAAAAATATAAGTTTTAGTGGAGAGTCACTATTTTTAAAACAGCAAGATAGATTGAAAGGGGGTGATCACTTTTGTATTCTGGTACTATGGAATACAATAGGATGGCTGATAAATTTAAATAGTTGAAAGGGAGTGATTTCACAAAATGATGCTTGTATGAGTAAGCACAAAATTAAGTGAAAGCAGAGAGGAAATGAGAAATATGGTCAAATTAACATAAGAGGCAGGCAACTAGAAAGACGGTGGTATTTAAGAACAGAATAGTAACAGGATGGGCGGGTGGAAAAAAAATTCTGACTTAAGTGACCTCTTCTGTCTTATGTATGAGTCCTTAATTGATCAGTTCTAATTTCTGCCTGACTCACAAGAGACAGAACTGTGGTCTCTTTTGAAGTTTTAATATGCAGTTAAAAGCAGAATACAAGTGAAACACAAGGTAAAGAAAACACATCACAGTATTCAAAATATAAAAAGGCAATAAACTAATACAAAATACAACAAATAAAAAGCAAACTAACCTTTCCTTCACAGCAAAGTGTAGCAGAGTCTGGGTGAGTTTTTCTAATAAAGGCTATCCTACTTCTACCATGCGGTTGTCTGAGCTGCAAGCCCTTACGGCTGTTCCTAATTTTTTTAGATTTTCATAAAGACAGGGTGTTCCTTAGTAACAATCCCTATTTTATGTCCAAGGTGGTTAATGAGTTCTCTCTTAATTGGTCTATTCCTTTGCCCACTTTTTTCCTTTCTGAGCAATCTGCTATTGAGACGGTTTTGCACAGTTTGGATTTGCATAGACAACTCCGATATTATTTGGATAAGACCAAAGCTTTTCGTAAACCTGAACAGCTTTTTGTTTCTTTTCATCCTAGGTCTTTAGGTTTGGCTGTTTCCAAGCAAACAGTTTCTTCTTTGATATATAAAGCCATTTCTTTTTGCTATTGTTTCCATGTAAGAGCCTTCCTTTTTCTGTTAACTCATTCCCTCCAGTGCAGCTCTTTTGTGTGTGTACTTTTAACTCCCATTGGACGAGGCTTGATCCTTTGAAAACATGAAGCTGTCACCTTACAGTTCAAACAAATATTCATATCTCTGGAAGCGTAAGGTATTGTGTTACTAGAAAACTGTTAATGGGACACTATTCAGGATAAATTAATCTTTGCATTAGTGGCATTCATTCAGTTTGATGCCTTAAACTGGATTTTATTAGTCAAAATAAAGACTGAATATTAATTTTGTAATGTTTGAACAGGTTTTGATATCTCAGTAAACATTCAAGTAAGATGCATACTTGCCAGCAGGATTTTCTTCATTCAGCTATGAGTTTCATATGAGGCTATGAGGTTTTGTCTGTGTTATCTGAATGTTGATATTTAGAGAAATATGAAAATTACTGCAATACAAATTAGTATACAAGTAGTATTCAGTATGTCTTTAGCTGTATTAGACAAAATTTAAATATAAATACAGTTGTGTTTGCTATCAGATATGCTTCAAGATGAAATCTTCTGATACCTTATATGTAGCATGGTTTTGGAATTAATAATGCAAATATGAATAAGCAATATTGCACTGCTAAACGATAGGAGCTTGTCAAACTGCACTCTCTGGAAGCACTGTTTTCCTTGGAAGATGTCAACGTCTGTGCAGTCACAGAAACCTGGCTCAAGGCTGCAGAAAGTACCCTAGTCTTGCAAGGCTACAATGCCTTCCACACTTTCAGACCATAGATTGAAGCTGTGAGAACTAAAGGCAGTGGAATATCTGTCTTCATTTAAAATAATTACACCTCTAGACTGGTTAGACAAGAAAACTCTACAGAATTACTCCAAGTCCAAATTACTGTGGGTAAGACCTCCCTTCAAGTCATCGTCAGTTACAGGTCCTCTTCCATGAACCAAGATGCCCACACAGCTTATTTAGACCTGCTTGGGACAATTAAGGTACAACCTAACACCCTGGTTATGGATGACTTCAACTATCCTTCCATTAATTGGGAAACTTGTATGAGCTCAAACTCGCACAAAAGTTCCTGGACTTTGTTTTCTCAAATGCCATGGAACAAATAGTGCACTACTCCATAAAGTGCTTCAATATTGTAGACCTGATCCTCACCAGTAAGAGTGGCCAATGAAATGTCTCAAGTGTAGGGCCTGGACTGGTTAAATCTGACCAAATCGATCATTTTTGAAGTATCAGTACCACCAGAGTTCCACAAAGGAGAGGTCAGACTAAAAAACTTCACCAAAGCTAACTATACCTTCCTGATTGAATTCTGATATATTTGACTTGGACCATCTCATGCAATGTTTAAACAAGTTCTGTAAACTGTAATAGTGTCCCACTGCTTTTGTGTCCTCAGTGCCCCCACCACACTAATCCCACACCACTGACCCCTACCCCCACTCATATCTCACCCTATCTTACCTTACACTCTCTTCAGTAGTCCCCCCATATTACTCAGTTACTTAGCCACTCTCCTAGCTCCTATTCCCTTAGCCCCTTGCAACTCACTTGTCTTATGTATTTTTATTTTGTTTTACAGGTTATTTAACGCTACATGTGCTTCCCTGAATCTACTTCTGGCCCAAACTTTCTGGAAAACCACCTCCTGTCAAACATCTGTGGACTGTGTCCTCTCTTAGTGGACTTAACAAAGTATGTACTGCTCACCTGGAACATATATATGCTGCCTGTAATCTCAGGGCTACCCCTGTGTTGGCTGTAGCTCACCTGCTGGCCGCTCCCTCTCCACTACCCCATTTTCCTACTCTAACCTGCTTAACCCTCAGTCTTCCTACCCCCCACTCAGCCCTACTTCTTTCCACTGTTAAGCATACCCCCATAGTCCAAACTACTCTTTCCATATACCCATTCCTCCTTTTATCTGCTTGTTTCCTCTCTACCACAACAAGATATCCTATGCACCCCCTTATTCCTTGCCTTACCTTGCTCTTCCTTAAGCTTCTATACTTGTGCTTTGCTTCTAACCCCCTGCTACCCTAATCTCAGGTCCACTACCTCTGCTTATAGCTAGAAACCTACACTCTTTTCTCTCTCTTTCTCCTCTTTCACTGATTGTTTTTTTTAGTGGGTCCTTTCTTGTCGGTGCAGCCCTTCTCCGTTCACCCTCGCTATGCTCGGGCTCACTTCGCTCCCTTACCCTACCCTCCATTCCCACCCACCCCAGTACAGTTTCCTTTATACTTAACCATCCCTCCCCTTCCTGCCAAGCCATCCACTACAAATCCACTTCCTGCTTATCACCACTCCCACAGTTTAACTTCCAGTCAAGCATAGCATATTCCCCTACTATACATCCTTTCCTAACTTCCTCTCTCCACACCCAATCCAAACTACTCATCATGCTGCATCTACTTATGTCTGCAAAACTACTCAGTCTGCTGTCTATCTCTACCTCCTATCACTACTACCTCACAAATCCATTCCTACTTCTTCTTCCTTTACCATCTCTCCAAACCTGTATAAAAGACACATATTACAAGTTCTCAAACCATCTAATAAGACTAAATCTAAACCACCCAAATACTATCAACCTTTCACATCAATTGCTCTTCTCACTAAAGACCTACTCTCCTCCAGGGACATCCACCCCAATCCAGGCCCCTCTACACCTCCCCTCTCCCCATCCCCCATCTACTTTATCTACCTCCTCCTCACAATTCTCTTCCAACAACTTACCAAACATACAACCTCAGTCCCATAACTCACCTCCATGTAAACACCTAACCTTTTATTCATTGAATATTCAAAGCCTAGCTAATAAAACTACTGAGCTACACTCTTGGATTGCTTACAAAACCCCTCACATACTATCCCTATCTGTCTGAAACATGGCTCAAGCCACATATCTCTAATAGTGAAGTACTCCCTCCTGGCTACAACATCTGCCGCTCTGGCAGACCTTCAAAGAAAGGTGGCAGTGTAGCCATCCTCTACTCTAACAGCCTTAACCTTTCACCTTACCCCACACCTATTCCCAGCTTCCACCATGCTGAACTTCTCATTCTAAACTTTCATCTGAATCCCCACAAAAAACTGGCTATTGCTTCCATCTGTCTTCCTCCTGGCAACAGTGTACCCATTCTGGAAAACATCTTAACGGGGTTCACTCTCAACATACCTTATGAAACACTCATCCTAGGCGATGTCAATATAGACTGGTCAAAACTCTCTACTGACTCTCCCTTACATAGTATTCACCTTCATGGTTTCCACCAACTCATTTCTACCCCCACTCGCTTCCGCAAAACCTCAACCTCCAGCTCCATAATAGACTGGATTCTTACCAACACCCCCCATCACTACCACCAGCCCACAACCTTACCAGACTCCCTTAGTGACCATCTCCCTACCTCCATCTAGAGATAAGACTCCCATACCCCACCTTTTCAAAGACCGTAGAAAACTATCTACATTTAATTCTTCACAGTTTAACTCTATTCTGCAAAACATGGACTGGTCCATCCTTAGACAACTCCTTCTAAATGATTCTGTTAACATTTTTAACAGCATTTTCCTGAATACTCTGGACTCCCTAGCTCCCTCCAGGAAGATTAGAGTGAAATCCAATCGTGCTCCCTGGCTTTCAAAAGAAACTTAAGTCCATCATGAAACAGAGACAGTGTCTGGAAAGCCTGGATCAAATCTAAACAAACTACGCAATCTTGCTAAAAAACAGGCAATAATAGACAAAAAGCCATTCTATAGCTCAGGCCAGCACAAATATAATTCAAATCCTCGGAAATTTTGGACAACACTTAGCATCCTTTACCCAGGTAGCCCCTCTAATCCCTCCCCCTACCCAAATACAACTCCTGAGGAAACAGCTACCCTACTTCACATTTTATCTCCTCCATCCAAAATCTCCTACCCTCTCAACCTACCTCTTCCTCTTTACCTGACCCCACCCCCAACACTACTTCTTTTTCCTTTAAGCCTGTTCCCATTTCCTACATCAGATCTCTACTGCTCAAACTCAAACCCTGCTCTCCCTGTACAGACAAATTACCTCCTACCTTCCTCAAACTCGCAGCTGACTCTGTTACCTACCCAGTGACAATATTAATAAATAGATGTATGCAAGAATCTACTGTTTCTACCCTTTGGAAATCTTTCTACACTATCCCCCTCCATAAAGGAGGTAACTCCACTGATCTTTCCAACTATCGACCTATTGCCATTCTGTCCCCACTATCTAAGATACTAGAAAAATGTATCCACACTCAACTTCTCAATTACAACTTACTCACCCCTACCAAACATGGCTTTCGCCCCTATCACAGCACAACTACTGCTCTACTCTCCTTCACTCACACCATTGCAGAATCTTTGGACAACAATAAACTTACTTCCGGTCTCTTTCTTGACCTCTCCAAAGCTTTTGATACAGTGTCTCATCCATTAATTCTATCTAAACTTGCCAACTTTCACCTATCCACCGCCACCCTCAGCTTGTTTGTTAGCTATCTGTCTGGACATGAACAATCAGTCAAATGGCTCTCTTCCTCTTCTCCTTTCTTGCCTATCTCTACTGGTGTTACACAAGGTTCCATCTTAGGTCCCCTCTTATTCAACATCTTCACCAATGATCTTTTCACCTCGTGTTATCAGTCTTCTCTCATACAATCTGAGACGACTCCACAATTATTTCTACAGCCAACATCTCTGACCTACACTCCGTAACCCAAAAATCTCTACTTTCCACTGAACAATGGCTTTCAAAAAACTTACCAGTCCCACAAAAAACAAACTCTTACTCTTTCTACCCGATTCTCTTACTCATCATAAATCCTCCTTTGTCATTAAGTCTTGTAATAATACAGCTATACAACCTAACACCTACACCAAACTCCTAGGGGTCATCATCGACGATGAACTAAAATTCAATCAACACATGCAGCAGTGCATAAAGAAAACACATCAGAGACTAGGTCTCTTATACCGGAACAAAAAATATCTCAGTCCCGAGGCTAGACTCACCCTAGGATAAGCACTTCTCCTCCCCTCTCTCCTCTATGCCACTCCAGTTCTCACAAATATCCAAAACACTACCCTGAACAAACTCAAACAATCCTACAACAAAATAGCCAGATTCATCACTAACTCCCAAAACAACACACACCACTGTATTGCTTTAAAGTCTCTACAATGGCTAGAACTCCCACAACTACTACATCTCTACCAATTTCACATGCTGCACTCTGTGCTCTTTAAACCCTCCTACTGTCCATCTATATCTCTCCTTGTCTCGGCCTACACCCCATATCGACCCCTCCGCACTTCTAATCAACAATTGCTTGATATTTACCACCCAAATAAGTCAGTAGGTAAGCTACTCTACAAACACTCAGTGGCCCAAGCCTGGAACAAACTTCCCCTGGAGATACGCTCAATCTCTCACACCCCACTATTTAAAAAGAAACTTAAGACACATTTACTCAATTCCAGAATCTGCCCCTGCTATGACCCTACATAGTTCTCTCCTCCCCTCACATTGGAATCACTCTCAGTTGATCCTACTCGCACTCTGCACTCTTCCTCACTAGTACAGTTACATAGTATTTTCCTGAAAAAAAAAAAAAAAACACATGCTATCGTTTAACTGTTGCTAGTGTTTGTTTCTTTTGTTTGCTGTTCTTGTTTACTACTGTAATGATGTATTGTATTATCTGGAGCTTTTCTCCTCGGGTCTCCACTGAAAATGGGACAAAATCCCAGTTGGACTAACCCGGTTAACAAATGTCAATAAATAAATAAGTAAATAAATAAAATAAGGGAAGGTATAATCATCTTCCAAGCTCCAGTTTCCACAGATGGCATTGAAGGATATACTAAGGTATACACTGATGCCCTGTATAAACATCTACACAAATGTATAGACACACATATGCTGGATAGGATTAAAGCAAGATCCTCAAGAAAAAACAAGCCATCCCGGTGGATGGCTAGCATTAATACATTATACAATAAGCGAAAGAAGCTGCTGTCTAAAAATACAAAAGTGAAATCCCAGAACTTGAAGAGCTCCCTGCTCTGCCTAAACAAGCAAATAAGACAAACTCGTAAAATTTTCAAAGAGCAGCTGTAAGAAAAATTTAGCAACCATAGTCAAGGATAACCGTAAGCCTTTCTTCAGCTACGTCTGCAACCTAAAACGTAGGTCTCAGATATCTGCTGGACTAATTGTGGATGGCATGTCACACACTGACCCTGTGGAAATAGCAAACCTGCTAGCAGACAGGTTTGGTGAAAATGTCGCCCCCTATCCCCCCCAAACATACCACAAACTGTCTTCTTCATCTCCTCTTCCCTGCATCTCCAAAGAGCAAGTCATCAGTGCTCTCTCCAAGGCAAAGAACACATCCTCCATGGGACCAGATGACATTCCAGTCTGAATTCTTAATGTTCTAAAACAAGAGCTAGCTACTCCATTAGGGATTCTATTCATCCACAGCTTGAGTACTGGCTTTGTCCCCACTGAATAGAAAACAGCGACTGTTATCCCCCTCCACAAGGGTGGCTTGGCAATAGACCCGAGTAACTGTAGACCCGTAAGTTTAACCAGCTTCATCTGTAAGGCAATGGAATGAATCATCATGGACCTCATAAATAAGGATATAGGTGTCCTCCAAACCCTGGATTGTCCCAGTTTGTTTTTGGCAAGGGGAGGTCATGTCTGCTAAACCTGGTGGACTTCTTTGAGAACGTGACCAGAGCCACAGACGAGGGCATAGCCTGCACACAGCCTATCTTGACTTGGCCGAGGCCTTCGATACTATCCCACATTCAGGCATCATTGACAAACTAACCCAGTTAAATATCAACCCCTGTGTTGTCAGGTGGGTTGCAAACTGGCTCACAAATTGACAACACCTAGTCAAAATGGGAAACTTTACCTCTACCAGCAGACCTTTCACCAGTGGGTTCCCACAAGGGTCAGTGCTGGACCCCCTCTTGTGTGGCATATACTTCTTAAAAGTCCAGGCCAAAATGGGGGGGGGGGGTGGCTGTGGCTAAACAAGTATGCAGATAGCTGCAAATTACGTGTCGTCATTGAATCCCCTAGCAATGTCATCAAACTTCAGAAGGGACTTGCACAGACCAGCAATTGGTGCCAAAACCATGGTTTTAAACTAAATGCTAAAAAATGCTTCATATTTCCTTTTGGTAAAAGCAATGTCCCTGCTGATTATAAAATAAATAATAGTAACCCAAGTACCAATTCAGTAGTAAGAGACCCGGAAACACAAGTTGACTGTGACCTCATTTCTGACTACCATGTCTTTACTGTGGTGAGAAAGGCATTCTGTCTCTTCCATCTGATTAGCAAAGGCATTGCCTCAAGAGCACAAGAGGTTATAACTTCTCTGTACTTGTCCCTCATCAGGCCTGTTATTGAATATAATGCTCCCTTTGGTATGTACCATACCAGCCACTGCAACAACTTGAGATACCTCAGAGATTTCTAACTAAGAAAATTCAGGGTCTCCATCACACATGTCTTAATGGACAGACTGAAGTTGCTGTTACTGTACTCAGTAGCGTGTAGACTACTTAGAGGTTACTTATGTCTGACCCAAATCTAATGGAAATGCTGCACATCCATTAGTCAAATGGGACTAGAGTCACCTTTTCAAGGGACCTCAGTCTAGCCTGCAACATAAACAGGACCTGCTGGAGAGAGAGATGCATTTCTCAGTGGTTGCCAATCCTCTGGAATAGGCTTCCAATCCATATCGAGCAGAGCACCTCCATGAGCCTGTTTAAGTGCAACCTGGACGGCAAGCCATAAATTTCTGCTGGGGATTGCCCTGGCTTCTCTCCTGGACATGGGTAGTCTTTGCTATAAAAACCTTGGACATAGAAGGTATGCCTCATCTAGTGTTATATTGGGATTTAACTGCTAGACATGTGAAGTCCCTTGGGTCAATAGCCTAGTAACATCCTATGAACCTAAGTAGGAGGTAACTGCAGAAACACCTGGAGGTGCACTTGGCTATGCATCTCATTCCACTGGCGCTGTGGCTTCTTCTGGTGATTTTTTTTCAAGGGTTTAGATTCTAATTCTATTCTTACCCGCGGTGGTGGTGCTGCAGTAGCGTTGTCACCTCACAGTAAGATGCTGTCCGGTTCTATTCTCAGTTAGATCGTCTTCTGCGTGGAGACATGAGTGAATGGGCGTACCTTCGTTGAAGATTGTGCGTCAGGGCTGTTAACTCGGCACGTAAAATCAACTACCAATCATTAGCGGACTGGAGGTCCGCTGTGGCGACCCCTAACCGGGACAAGCCGAAAGACACAAACAAGATTCTAATTCGATTCTTGAGGCAGCAACCTGCACTTCTTAGTATACCTTTACTAATCACTATATGTTGGATTTGATTTCTAGGGCCAGAGCTTCACTTTGCCAGGGCCATTCTCTATGGCTTCCTTAGAGGGTTCTGCTGGCCCTTCCTCCTCACATTCTTCTTCCTGAGCTTTTGCACTCTTCCTATTGTAAAGAATACTGCAGTAGTGATATATAAAGGCATAGTACAGTTGTGTAAAGTCTTACTATAACCGTATATGTCCTCCTCTTCACTGTTGCAGTATTTGCTCCCAATCTCCCTCCTCCCCCTGGTCTTTTTTCCTTCTGGATGTGCTTGTTACTTATATTCTTGGACTGTCATTTCTACTGGAGCTTTTTCATTTCTTCCTGTCATCACCTTTATGCCCTTCTCCGTGCGCAGGGAGCATGCGTGTGATGTATGGCATACCTTTTTAAAACTAAAAGGCTTCGGTATCCTGGCTGGATGCTGGGCTGCCTTTGGCAGGGGATCCCTATTGTATAGAATACTGTAACAGTGAAGAGGACAATCTATTGTTACAGTAAGATTTACACAACTATATACTTGCTTTCATCCTTTAAAACTTTGCAAAGTTATTGCAGTTGTTGCCTATAAAGGGGGAAAAAAAGATCTGAAATGGATTGCAGTAGCATGGAGCCAAACCTAAGCATTCCTTTTCAGCTTGTTAGACAGCCATCTGCAGTCACTGCTTCACAGCTGATGAAAAATTTTAGCTTCTCCCATATTTATTGGTGTTCCTCCTCCTGCTGACTCTGTAGCTGTTGAATCGAATTCTCTCAAAGAAGTAAGATTAAATTTGAAAGCCTCAACTCCCAGGTTTCACCCCACTTCTGTCCGGATGATTAAGGGAAGCTTGCAGTGCCTTTTTTTTTCTGGTGCAGCAAAAAAAAAAGTTTTTTTTTTT
Organism: Protopterus annectens; assembly: GCF_019279795.1. Taxonomy (NCBI): domain Eukaryota; kingdom Metazoa; phylum Chordata; order Ceratodontiformes; family Protopteridae; genus Protopterus; species Protopterus annectens. The sequence goes on from NC_056741.1 coordinate 316,136,536, forward strand.
TGTTTTGTTTCACAGCAGGGTTTCTCTCTGGGAACAGCACACTTTTCCCACCATGCCTTCAGACCAGTATGATCATTCTGTGCTGGTACCCTTCTGTGCTGACCCTCCAGAAAATACTGGTGGTGAGTGCTTTGCTGATGCACTACCTCTGCTGATGCTCACTCAGTAAGTGTTTGGCTTCGGAAAAGTAGCTGTGGACATTGACCTTGTCAGCGATAGCTTAGGCACTGGTTCCCCTCCCCTTTGTCAACATTGTTGGTTCTAGTCTAGGTTTCTGACTTAACCTTTGGCCTCTGTGTCAGCGTCAGCACCCACTTTGCCACTGATGTCCCCTTGTTTTAAATGGTAATGATTGTCTGGCAGGAAATACACTGAGCCTCCTGTTAGCTTTGATCTTAGTACTAACTCGACACACTTCGGTACCCTAGTGTTCTTATTCTACCAAGTGCACATCAGTGCCATTTTTTCTGCACCAGTTCCTGTTGAATATCCAGCCTGCAACTTCTCACACAATACAGCAGGTGTGCTCTGCAACAGTTCACCTTCGCCTCTTCAGCTTTCAGAATGCAATCTTATGATTACCACCTTCTAAGGTGTTTAAAAAGGTGCAGCGGAAGAGGAAGCACACTGACTTACCCTGGGAAGCTTCCCATGGCCACTGTGAACAAAGTTGGTGAAACGTATTTCCCTGCATTCACCGTAGCAGCCCATTCAAATAAATATGTCAGATGATGAAAGAAAATAGGGTTGGCCATTGACATCGTATCTTCCCCACTGCAAACACTGCAGAAAGCTTTTGAATTCTCACACTAATCTTTATTGGTGTCTGTCCAGATCTGTGATGTAGAGGGAATGACTGTGGCACTGCGCAGGCGACCTGAGTTCAGTTAGCTTGCCTGCCTTTATGAGCTGGGTTGGGAGGAGAAGTGTGAGTGGCTGCTGCTAGCTTGCCTGTTGTGGCAGGGGGCAGTGAAGCAGTTCTTACCATTTGGGTGACAGCTTTGGGAGCACTACGTGCTCACCTGGTAGAGTTTAAGCTTGCTGAGTTATTAGTGCATTCAGACTATGTAGCCAGGGGAAAATGTGCATGTAGAGCACTCTTCCTCTCTGGAGAAAGGTGATTGGATCATACATCTCCTTGATCCAGATGGAGATGGTAAGGTGCTCCCCAGAAAGCAAGCTCATGTACAAACTGTAGGCCAGTTGTGGTTTCTCAGCAGGAATGTATAGGCTGTCTAGTCTGAGAAAGCCTGGCTTCCATACTCGTGGAACAAATTGGCTAAAGGGGGTAAGCTAGAGGAGCCATCTGTCAGTGTTAAGGGGGAGGGGATGTGGGTAAACCCACTTGTTGTGGGTATGGTAAGAATGTCCAGCCAGTTTGTTTGGGTGTTACTTGGTACGGTAGCCCCTAATTCCTAGAAAGTGGATCTACCCTAGTATTGAAGCTCATGGTTGGAGACTCCGAAGCCTGGCACTTTGGTATCAGTAATGTCTCTTAAAAAAAAAAAAAAAAAAAGTCCAAACCTGTGAGCCTTATAGTGCACCCTCCAGAAAAGAAATCCACAGAGATTAACCACTTAGAGAAACATGTTCATGTATGATTAGGCTTTCCCATGAGGGTGCCAAGTTACTTGGGCCATCTGGTGGACTTTTCTACAGAGTCCAGGCCATTGACCATATTCCAGAAGGACTTGAATAGATTCAAGTCCCAGTCTGAAATGGTTTTGAGAGTGAAACTTTACTAAGAGGGGTAGCATTTAATGGAATGGACTTTTTACAGCTTTGACCTTTGGCATCTCTGTATGCCTGTCTCAAGATGATTGACTTCACTGAGAACATCAAAGCAACGTTTATGAATGTTCCATTTCAGTTATTTGAGTGTTTGCTGTTGATTTTAAGACACCTGTGGAGATGAAGCATGATGGCAAAACTCAGGTTAAGATTTCCAGTCCTCACAGAACCTTCTGCAGGACCCAAAATAGCCCACATAAGATGTGGTTTTGTAGTGGGTAGCAATCTAATGAATAGAACTCTGCAAAGGGATGAAGCAACCAGGGCAGTTTTCAGACAGGCCACAGCTATGGCCAAGGTTCTTGGCAGTCCTTAGGCCATTACAGACTTTCTGTGGGAGGGCAGCCACAGTTGTGAGACCTTTCCTTACTTTTCTCCTTTGGAGACGGTTGAGAACCAATGATGTCCTTCTGTTCTCATGTTGCAGTTCCCTCACATGTGGGTTCCTCCGCCTCATCTGACCCGAACGTCCAGCTCATATACAAAAGCTTAGCCTGACTGCTGTAAGGTGCATGGGACACCACAGGCTGGTACCATAAACCGTGGGACATAAATGTGATGTGTGCATGCACAGACCTCGGACCTTCTCTGCCGCAGTTGAACGTCAGCTTGCACATTCAGCTGCGCACTAGTGACTCAAAGATAAGTACCCCATTGGAGAATCTTTTCTTACCTTTTTGCTAAGCTTAGGTTGCTGTTTAACTCTTATTTGGCTGATTCCACCCATGTCATCTAGGAAGGGGAAATGTAAGTGCAGTTGGCAAATCCCGCACAAAGACAGCCAGAACATCTGCTTGTTTTGCTTAGGGCCATCCCACGACTATAAAGCATGTTCAATCTGCAAAGTCATTTATTCTTAAAACACTGTGCAGCTGTCTCGCAGCCCTTAAGCTCTTTGTAGAAAACCAACGTCTGAAACATATACCCCTCAGTATGGAACCAGAACCGGCTGTCATGGCAGAGTCACCTAAAAACAAGGCTAAGGTATCTAAGCCTGACACTGTGCCTCCAAGTATGGACGTCCCACCAGCTTCTGGTCTAGGGGCTGAGGAGTGTCTGATAGGACTTGCGACTTTGGTGGGTACCATTTTGGAATCCACCCTTGTTTCTCCAGCCTGCACGTCCGCGAAGGTATCTGCAGCGTTGTTCTCCGATGTGGGGGGGGGACCAGGCTCACCCAAACAGCTGCTACTGTCCTTCACTGAGGAAGGCAGTCTTACCCCTGGCCTTACGTAGGATACCAGGCCTTTGCCCACTCAGCCAGGACCAAAGACTCCTTCCCTCAAAAGGAAGTAGAAGACAAAGCATTTATCTTCCCCAGCAGAAGTTCAGCCAGACTGGCAGGCTTTCTCTGTCCCCTTTTCAGGTCTTTATGGCCCAGAGGCCTACTACTTCGCAAACTACTGCCCTTCCAACCTTAAGTCCCAGGCCAGCCTCTGCTGGTCCTATAGCACTTACACATACTTAAGAGGAAGACTCCTCCTCCTCTTCTGATGAGTCCCTCTCCTGTGCCTCACAGTTGGCTTTCCCCCCTGGAATACTGCTGTCCGGATGAGGATTCCTGCAGACAACCTTTGGGGAGATGATCTTGACAATGAGGGAATATTTCACATGGGACTCGACTCAAATGACAGAGGTGCAGAAGAGATGTTACGAGCTTCTGCAGATGAAGTCCTCCTCACCCTCTGCTATTCCTCTTGTAATACCAGCATATTTGTATGCCTTTGCCTGTGCTTCCAAGACTCCAGAATGTCCGCCATCGACCCCCAAAAGACTAGACAGGTTCTACAAGGCTTCTGATGATTTTAAAATTCTCATTAAACCTCCTGTGGCAGACCCAGCTGTGGTGGCTGACTCAGCAGACAAACAATCTAGGCAGCTACCCTCTTCCCTACTGCCATCAGATAAAGACAGCAAGGTGATGGATAGATTAGGAAAGAAGATCTACACTTCCTCAACCCTGGCCTTTAGGGCCATCAATTACCAGACTCGTATGGTAAAGTAGCCTTAGACCTAGTCTCCCAAGCCTCACATCTGCTCTCCTCTACACCTGATTCTCCAACTAAACCTCAGGTTGCCTCAAAACTATCCTTAGTAGCCCAAGCTGCCAAGCATTCCATTAAATGCAGCTACGATGCTGCAGAAGCATTGGCTAGATCAACTGCATCTGCTTCGATTCTACGTAGGTACTCCTGGCTCAGGCTGCAACCTCTGCCAGATGATTTCAAAAACAAAGTCATGGATGCCCTTCTTGATAGCAAGTTCCTTTTTGGTAAGCAGTCTTCAGAACTTTTTAAAAATCTGCAAGAGAAGAGCAAGGAACTACAGGATCTCAAGCATCACTTTTGTATCTGAACTCCCTAAATTCCATAGGAACTACCCAGCCAAGCCAAGCTTTGTCAGAAAGGCATCCACACCCTCTTCCTCCAAGCCAAGGAAAGGTGCTAAGAGACCTTCATCCTCTAGGACTAGCTCCTCTCACACTACCCCCAGATAGACCTAACAGTGGGTGACTGGCTAAACACCCCTTGTCTTCACCTCTCTCACTGTCTCCCCCTGTGGCAACAAATTGCCTCAGACAGCTGGGTTCTTTCAATCGTGGAAAAAGGGTATTTTATGACTTGGCAGGAAAAACGTTCTCCAAAAGGCACCCACCTCCCTCCAAAGATTCAAATCCACCTCATACCTCAGGTCATTCAGGATTTACTCCTTCAAGGAACAAAATAAATTGTCCCCCCAGGACAAGAAGGTCAAGGTTTCTATTCCAGGTTCTTCCTGGTTCCAAAAAAGGATGACCCATGGAGACCCATCCTGGACCTGTCTCTTCTAAGTCATTTCCTGCATGTACCTTCCTTCCACATGCTATATCCCTACAAACCCTTCTTCCACTTTTGACACCCAGTGCCTTCATGGCCACTTTGGACCTGAAGGAGGCATATCTTCACATCCCTATCCACCCAGACTTCCACAAATTCCTGCATTTTGCTGTGCCATTCTCGCATTATCAGTTTAATGCCTTGCCCTTTGGTTTATCTACAGCACCAATGGTATTTACAAAGTGTCTAGCCCCAGTAGTAGCCTTCTGCAGAACAAAAGGCATACAAATCTTCCCATATTTAAATGACCTTCTCATCCAGGCAGAGGAAGCAAGTACTCTGCAGAGACACCTCCAATTCACCATTTCCCTCCTAGAAAGTCTGGGTTTCACAGTCAGCCTTCTCAAGTCCTCCCTTACATCCTCTCAAGACCAAATTTTCTTGGGTTGCAGAGTAAGGACTGATATGATGAAGGCCTTCCTCCCACCAGAAAAGGTCATTTCTCTGACCATTTTTTCAGAATTTACTCCTAGTCAACTGCATTTCGGCCAGGGAATTTCATTGCCTATTGGGTCTGATGGCAGCCACTCTGCCCATGTTGCCCCCTGCCAGACTACACATGAGGAAATTCCAGTAGTACTTGAATGTCTGGTCCCAACACGACCACCCTCTAGTCTTTCAGGTGCCCTTCCTCCCCTGCGTAAAAAAGAAATAGTGTTGGATTCAGCAAATTCGCCTGAATCCAGTACTCCCATTACAGCCTCTCAATGCAGTTCAACACATGTACACAGATGCCTCAGATCTGGGATGGGGGCCACTATGAATGGACTCAAGGTATAGGCTCAGTGGGAGCCCTACCTTGAGAAAAAAAATCAGTATCAGGGAAATGACTGCTCTTCTCCTAGCCCTGAAGGCATTCCTCCCCCTGCTACATCCAGGTCCCCCTCTAAGTCTTCACAAATGACACCACATTGCTGTGATACATCAAAAAGCAAGGCAGGACCTGGTCTTTCTTACTGTGCAGACTGGCCATGCAAACATGGGAGTTGGGCACTCAACCCAGTGTAACACTACAGGCAGTGTACACCCCATCACAGGACAACAATCAGACAAATGCCCTCAGCAGAACATTGCCTCCAAATCATGAATAGATGTTACAAAGAGATGTCTTCCTAGACATAGTCAACCAGTGGGGCACATCATGGATAGATCTGTTCGCCTCTCCTCAGAACAGACAACTTCAGCTATTCTGCGCAAGGTTTCACTCACCACAAGCTTGCAAAGTGGGTGCTTTCACAATTTCCTGGAAAGGGATGTTCCTGTATGCTTTCATCCCCTTCCCTCTAATACAGAAGGTCCTACTGAAAATTCAGCGGGACAAAAAATTCTTGTTGGTGAGCCCCTATTAGCCAAGGCAGCACTGGTTCCCCATTCTTTTATCATTAGCCAATGGGAGTCACCACATGTTGCCTCACAAGGTGGACCCCATCACACAACAGAAGGGATCTCTTATCCACCCACACCTGCAAACCCTCAGTCTTACCCTGTGGATGATAAACTTCGGATCCTTTTCAGACACCTTTACTTAGAGGATGTGCTATTTGTCTTTCAGGAGGCCAGGAAACCTACTACTAGGAGATCCTATTTATCATAATGGAAAAAGGTTCTCTACCTGGTGTCTTCAAAGACAATTAGACCCCTTTCAGGCAGATATACCTCTAGTTTTGGCCTATGTGTGTGAGCTCCTAAAGTCTGAACTTTCATATTCTTCAGGGAAAGTCCATTTGTCAGCTATCTCAGCCTGTTTAACTCTCGATCCACCCCTATTATCCAGATTAGAGGAGAAACTCTTTCTCAAGGGGGTCCTGCACATCAGACCACCAAAGAAACCCATTCCTCCTCCTTGGGACTTGACTTTCATTCTGGAGAAACTTACTACTACCCCCTTTGAACCAGCAGCTTCCGCCACATTAAAGATGTGCACCTGGAAAACTGTTTTGCTTGTAGCTCTTACTTCAGCCAGAAGAGTCTCAGAGCTACAAGCACTCATGGCTATTCCACCTTACCTCTTTTTTTTTTTTAATAAGGATAGGGTATCCCTTCGTACTAACCCCTCCTTCATGCCCAGAGTGGTCAGTGAACTGTCACTTAACCAATCTATTCATTTACCCACCTTTTTTTCTTCACCACAGAATGACAATGAGATAATGCCCCATTCCCTAGATGTTCTAACTGGGTAAGACCAGGGACATGCATCATAAAGTCCAACCATCTCTTTGTATCCTTTCACCCCAGGGCCCTGGGAAAGCTGTATCCAAACAGACCATATCCTCTTGGATCTCCAAAACTATATCTTTCTGCTACTTTTTTTCATGGTAAAGAGTTTCACCACACTGTGACAGACCACTCTGCCAGAGCTGTGGCCTCCCTGAAAGGACTTGATACAGCCTCCATCCTAGAGGCAGCTACATGGTCCTCTGTCCACACTTTCACTAAACACTATAAATTGGATAACCTCTTCAGAGCTAGGGCAGGATTTGCTAAAGCCATCCTCCATGGATTCTTGGAGACTGCAACTTTTTCCTCCACCCATATATCTTGCTGAGCTTTGGTACTCTTTCCACATGTGAGAATACTGCAACATGAGAACAGGAGGACATACATTAGTTGTGTAAAATCTTACCATAACCATAGATGTCCTTCTCTTCCATGTTGCAGTATTCCATTCTGTCCTTCCTACCCCCTATAGGACCTTTTCCCTATCTGGATGGCATTTTTTCAGCTGTCCTTACACTGTTGCCTGACTGGGCATTCAGTTCTGAGGTGTGTACGTGCAGACATCACATTTATGGCCCACAGTTTATGGTCCCAGCGTGTGATGTCCCACTCACCTTACAGCAGCCAGGCTAAGCTTTTGTATATGAGCTGGACATTTGGGCCATCTGTGGTAGAGGATCCTACATGTGAGAATACTGCACAACTAATCTTTCCTCCCCCTGTCAACATGGAAGTCCACCACTTTGGACAGATGAGTGAGAATAGGAATATCCAGGAGTTGTAAGACCCTCATTCTGTCAGCCCCAGTGGTCCTCTCTCTCTCTTACCAAACTTAGTAGAAGTCCTAAACATCTTAGTAAAATGCTGTCTCTGAGGTCCCACCAGACCAGAAAGAGTGCAAATAATACTCCAGGTTCTTTTTGGTGCAAGAAAAGACTAATGGCCTCTTACCCATCTGAGGCATAAATTACATAAATTCATTCATTCCCCAAGGAAGGCTTTCACATGGTCTTGGTCCTGTCTGTCTGTCCATCCTTATTTTGCAGAAAGGCACTGTGTATGCTGTTTACAGATCCAGGATGCTTACCTCCACATAAAAACAAATCTCACGTTACCATCAGAGCCATTCACTAGCTTTTTCATCTGGTCTTATCTAAGCACCCCCAGGGTACTTACCAAATGGATGTTTGTGCTGGCACACCTGCATTTACAGGGAGCTGTGGTATTCCCACATGTGGATGACCTGCCTCCTCAGTGCAGCTTTGAGTCCCTGGGAATTACTTTGAACATGGACAAGACTGCAGCTGAGACTTTGTTATGTCTGATCATAAGCTGCAGCATGGACGTTCAGTCATGCAGAGCGTGACTTCAGTGAATTGAGTCCTATCAAGAATCCTTCTTCCAGTCCATTGGGCAGGTCTCATACAGACATTTGCTCCATGTGACTTGCCACTTGACTTTTTTGCTTCCAGTAGTTGCCTTTATTCCTGCCTTTTCAGGTAGAATTGTGACCACTTTTATTCTAATCAATTTCCAAAAGCCCAGTACCAAAACAATAAGTAAGAAGGTCACTGAAAAAACAATCAGTAAAAACAAGATGAAAACTCCAGCAAAGCTAGAACTTCCACTGAGTGACCTCCCAAACTTCTTGTGTCAGAGACACATGGGATATATGCAAGTGATCCTTAAGAACATCAGATGTTTCAGCTAATTAGCAATTCTGAATGTCCATGACTGGTTTTGTCATTTTACTGGACAATTTCAGGCCAATAAAGCCGAACCCCACTAGCTGTGTATATGCATATTTCGGCCTTATGACATTGTCAGCACAGCACAAGCAGAGTGTTTGACTAAGCATGAGAAACACAGGGCTGTTATACCCAGCTGATGTCTATTTTCATCAGGGTCACTGCAAAGAAAGTTTACAGGGGCAAGTAGACACGTCCTTTTTTTTTTTTGATGCTGAACAGTCTAGAAAGGAAAAAAATTATCCAATAAAAAGTGAGGCAGCAAGGAGAAGGGAACTTTGCTTTTCTTCTGATAGTAAAGCTTATACGGAGGCTTTGCTGGCAAAATGTTTAGCAATTTTCCAAAGGAAAATGCATGAGAGCGATAGAGAGAGAAAAAAAAGCACACAGATTAACTAAAAGAGTCAGGAGTTATGTACCTTGGATTTGGAGCCAAAACCTAGTGCTGTGAGAAGGAGGGGATCGGGGAAAAAGACCAGCAACAGAAGAATTGGTGAATAAATGTGAGATGTTAAACATCAATCACATTTCTGAAATATGGCTTTGCAAATAAATCTCGAGTAGAAAAGAAAGACTGGACTTCTGTTGACTTAGTTAAACGTGTGAGTAGACTATAAAGGATATATCCCACATTATGTAAATGCAAGGAAAACAATTTATTAATGTTTGTATAACACATTTCATAATACAAACTGTGTATTATATTGCAAAGCAGTTTTGTATAGTGTACAGTCAGGCTTGTTTAAAAATATGAGGGGTCTTTTCAGTGACTGCACATATTAAAGTTAAAAAAATATGCATTTACTTTATATATAAAAAAATTAGTATTTACAGTATAATGAGAAGAAAGGTTGAACACCAGCAAGTTTAAGATAATATGCAGTGATACTGGGCTGCTGGGGTATGGGGGGTGTACAAGTGTCCTTGATTATATGTGGAACTGATATGATAGTTTCCTTTTACTAGGGTGAATTTCTAAATTGATGTCCTTGGTGTAAGCTATAAACCGTTTTTGTAAGCAAATAGGCATGGAAATGAAATGGTGAAAGCCATGAAAAATAATCTTCTTGCATCTGCTAAGAATATTAGCTTTTTTCCCCATTAGTAAATGATCTCAGTAAGAGACAAGTCTGCAGGGGAAGGCATTTAGTCATGGGAGTAGAGTACTTTCTGTCATGAGTGAAATTTGCAAAGGTTCCTTCATGCATCTGCAAGTTGATAACCATTTTTTTTCTCATTGCTGATTTTTTCGTGGAGTCAAGATGTCTCCAGGCACAGGCAGTTAATCTTGAGAGTTCTGAGTCTTCTGTGCTGAGGGGGAATACTAAATTTAAAAGTACAATGAGAAGCAGTTGAGTGAAAAATGGTTTGAAATTATGGGAATTGAATAAGAGATCATAGCCTTCCAAGTAGCCTTAATACTTTAATGACTTTAATATAACTGATCATAATTTAGTCTTGTTTAAAGATGGGCAATGCATTTTGTCCTAGGACTAAAAGTTAATGTTTTCCGAAAGCATGCAAGCTGTTTACATGTCTAGGAGGGGAATAGACAGCAGTCTGTGTAATTGGGAACCCAAACTGTAGCATGTGCTTTAGCATAGGTAACCTTAATTTTTGATTGTTATGCCTGTACTTGCAGCTGTCCCTATCTGATGGTAAACTTTCATTTGTTAAAATGTACATAGTTTTGTGTTTGATCTAAGTTAATATGGGATGGAGGTGTTCTGAAATGTATTTAGTCTTCTGTTTGAGAGTTTTCGTTAAAGCAAAAAGTCTTGAGAATTGTGGTATGGGTTCAAATGGGGATGTGATGAAACTGTATAAAAGTTTAATCTGTCAAATAGTGTGCACATGTAAGAAAAAAAGATGGAGATGCGCATTCAAAAAAGCTGTCATGTATACTAAGTGGGAGCAACACCTTTTTATCATAATGGCTGCTTTGTCCATAGTGTCTTGGAAGATAAATGACCTTGCAGGTATAGACAAAAAGGAAGGAGTATTGAATTATACTAAGAAGTGTTGAGTGCAAATAGCAATGCTACAGGCGACTCATTTGGAAAGAAATGAGCACATACATTTGTTAAGGAAAGGACTTCAGGATGGATGCTAAGAAGAATCTTGGGGAGAAGGGAAAAGAGCAACAATATTCATTGGTAGAGGGCTCCAGTAGTGATGGGGGGGCAGTTTGTAGTAGTAAGGGTCTGTTGGCAAGAGAGGAGGTTTACACCAGCATGTGTTTATATTCCACCAAAAACTGCTGTTATTGAGCTTAAGAAGGAAATATTACTTTGGTGGAGACTGTGAGGTTGTATCAGGGGTACCTAGAAGGGAAAATATAACAAAAGAGACTAGATGTCTGAAGAAATTTATGAAAATAGTTGGAATGGAAGATGTGAATTCACTAGTAGGAAGTCTGAGAAAATTTAAATATTTCCCAAAGTACAGTAACTGGCATAGACTGGATAGAAGTTATATTTCACGGGAACATATACATTTAATTGAAAGCTTCAACACATGCAGTAACTATTCCAAATCACATACTGATGCAAGAAAAAAAATGCAGGATAATAAAGTAAAAATGAGAAATTGGTTCTTCCACCTCCCTGTTAAAATGAGAGGAATTTAAGGAACGGGCAATGAAATTATTTGAGTTATTAGGGAAGATTGTATTTTTTTCAGAAGTTATAGCTAGAAATTTGGATAAAATGGAGTTTAGAAAATGGGTAGAAGTGAAATAAAAAGATATATGGTTATAAAGTAATAGAAATGTAGAGGGGTTGACAAAAGGTTAAAGTATTGCAGAATAAGGGGACTCTCACAGGGCGAAGAGTAACTGCAGAGTGCTAAAGAGAAAATAAGGAACATGTTTGTATAACATGCATGAGTTTGTGAAGTTTGCTGTTAGTCAAGTATTTTTGATAACTCAAGAGCTGCCTCTCAAGTAGACTTCAAGCTGTAAAATGGCAAACTACCTTCTCCCCCTTCCTGTCCATTCAAACAGGGGTGCCCCAACGCTCCATCCTTGGACCCTTACTTTTCAGTGTCTTTATTAATGACCTCTATTCTTCTTGCCCAAACTGTACCATTATTCAAAATGCTGATGACTCCACAGTCCTTTCTTGCTCTGACATTTCCCATCTTCATACCCTCACCCAACAGTCCCTCCATTCAGTCACAAGATGGCTTACTTCTAATCAACTCTTACTGAACCCTAAGAAATTTAAACTTCTCCTGTTCCTCCCTTCAACCCTTCAGAATCATAAAGCCACCTTTTCTGTCTCCTCACTGAACAGTACAGCCATCTCTATGGAACCTCAGACAAAACTCCTTGGCGTTACTATCGACAACCATCTAAAATCTGATCACCACACTCAGCTATGCATTAAAAAGACCAATCAAAAACTTTGGACTCCTATATAGACACACAGTTCCTCACTCAGTCCTCTAGACTTTCCCTTGCTCAAGGCTTCCTACTCCCCACTTTACTCTATGCAGCCCTTATACTTACAAACCTTCAATCTAATCTTCTGGCTAAACTAGAAAGTACCTATAACAAAATAAATTTGTCTCTAACCTACCTTATCACACTCATCACTGTATAGTCCTAAAAAATCTGCAGTGGCTGGAATTCCAGCACCAAATTCTATTACCTCAGCTTGTCACAGCTCATTCAGTCTTACACAGTCCATCTTTCTGCCCCTCTCTCTTCACTTATTCAGCCTTACACCCCCAGTCGTACTCTTCGCAGCTCTCAGCAGAACCTTCTGCATGTCTTTAAGCCCAATAAAAACATTGGTAAACTACTCTATTCCTATCACAAATGCTTGAAACAAGCTTCCAACTCATGTCAGATCTATCACTAACACCATCTCTTTCAAAATAGCATTAAAAGACACCTACTGTAAGGCGTGGTCATGTCTTTATTATGAACCAACATAACCTACCTTCTTGTCATCTGTTATCTCTGGCTGCCCCCCCCCCCCAAGCTGCACCTTTAACAACATGAACTTACTCATTCAAATAGGACTGTCTGTCCCCCTAACTTCCATTTTTTCTACCCTCTCACTTTCTCCCTAACTAGATTGCTGTCTCTCCTATCTTCTGCCCGAGGTTTTGTCCTGTTTTATTCTATATTTCCCCCTCCCCTCAATTTTCAACTGTCTGACTAGTTTAGTTAACAACTATCTACACTCTAATATTACTATTGCATTATGTAATTTTTCTGGCTGTCTTACCTTGACAATTTCACACTATGTAAATTTTAATTTATCTTTACATTTTTGTCTCTCAAAAAATAAAAAAATCTGTTTTACTTTAAGATGTCATGTTTTCTTTGTACCATTGTTTGCTGTTGTATATATTTTCAGTTGTTATGGAGCTTTTCAATTGTTAATTTCTGTTTTTTATTGTAATGTTTGGAGCTTTTATCCTCGGGTCTCCCCTAAAAAAATGGTATATACCCAGTTAAATGTTAAATAAATAAATACATATTAATCAGTGTGTTTTTGTGGAGGGGAGGCAAACATTTGATAACAATAGTAAAACACTGACAATTCAGAGGGAAGCAGAATGTAAGAAGATAACACCTCTGTTGGGTCTTGATGCAGTGAAAGCATTTAGCAGAGTAAGCTGGGATTTTTAGTAGGACAATGAAAGCATTTGCATTCCCTGAGAAAATAATAAGGATTGGAGGCAAGAATTAAAGAGAGGGTTTCTCTCTGATAAGTTGTGCATGAACAGAAGAACTAAGCAGGGGTATACTTTTTCCCTTTTTATTTGCTTTAACTTTATAGCAGCTGACAAAGAAATTAAGGGACTCAGAAATTCAAGGATGTAATTGGTTTGGCAGTCAAGAAAAATTGGCTTTATTTGCAGATTATATTTTGTCCTTTGTAAATCCAGAAAATAACATATTGTGGGACATTTTGAGACCATTTCATTTTTTTAGGATGTAAAGTTAAAGATAAACCCCAGGATTCACTAATCTTCCATTTAAGACTAAATTAGTCTTACACGGAAGAGCTAGTCTAAGTGTAAGATGGCAGCGTGCCATGCGTATTAATGAGGGCGTGCTGCCTCAACTGTAAAACTAACACGGAGCGTGGATGAGTGTAGGGGGCGTGTCGGACTGCCGATCATTCCAAAAATCCATGCCCCTGCAAGTTTGAAACTCGGGAGATGTCTAGTTACATGAGCGAGTCCGCTCACATGTGTACATTCTAACACTACACTCCCTCATATAATAAACCCCATACAAATATAAAAAGTAAAAGAAATGTTTTTTTTTTTTTTCATTTCTGATGTAGCCGCCCGTATTTACGCGTGTTTGCGTGGGTTTGCCCATTGCTTAGCTACAGTTAGCAGTTTAGACACCGAAGAGGATAATAAGAAAAATATATGCAAATTAAGTGAAATAGCGATAGCATAGTGGTTAGAGCCTTCGCACAAAGAGGAGGCATTCCCGGTTCGAGTCCCACCACTACACTTTTCATTTTCTGTGGAAATCTGTATACAAAAAATATTTCCTGACTTGTATTATTTAAAGTTTTGTAAAAAGCATTGAAATGTTATATGTAGTAGTGAATGAATTATATATATATATATATATATATATATATATATATATATGAATTATATATATATCTATAGGAAGGTGAAATGGTTATGCATACTGATGTATGAGTAACTTATTTTAAGCAATGTAAAGCACTGCTAAGCATATTTTACCAGTATTGAGCATATTTATATTTAATTGCTCGTAGCTGAGCACTGCATTAACTAGCTCAATGTCTTTGCGCGGAGCTACGCATCGCGCAAACAGCACATGTTTGCACGTAGCTGCGCACTGCTCTAACCAGCACAACGTCGAGCAATGTAGAGCAACGTTGGGCAACGTCAGGCAACGTCGAGCAAAGTCGGGCAAAGTTGAGCAAAGTTGGCTAAACACGGCCACACCTCCTTTACTGTACCTTAACCATTCAGGTCTGGCCAGTAGGAAAATAAAAAAGTGACAGGGCTGGAACTCGGGATACTGTGCACTATAGTCACAGTACATAACCACTAAGCCATGACAGCATTTCATAACCATGCACTTTCAACAGACACATATCTATCAAAGGAATATTAAACATTGCTAACATCAGCTAAGCTGGTGTGCCTACAGCTGAGTTTTTTCAAAACTGGCCGATCACAAATAAGTGCGGGAAATGAGGCATATTTAAGCTCCACAGGTGGGAATACTTGCCATAACTGGTTGTAGCTCCCTTCTGCAGTCAGCATGGCCAGTGTTGGAGAAGGCACTCGATTTCGAGCGCAACGTTGGGGCATTGAGGAGACCAAAGTAATGGTTTGGCTCCTTGTCCACAATCATGAGGAAAGACTCCTGTGGGGCCAGTACCAGGGCACCCAATACAAAACGGAGGCCTGGAACTGTCTAGCTCGTGATCTCACCAGTGCCACTGGCGTTCCTTGGACTGGTGAGCAGGTCAGGCACCATTACTCTGACCTGAAGCGACGTAAGGAGGATCAACAGGACCAGTGGATCCAGGAGGCCAGTGAGATGGAAAATACCCCACTACTGAGTAAGTAGCCATTGTATTAAGTATTTAAGAATTGCTATTCTTGTCTATACTATGGATAGGTATGTCTCATTATCACTGCATTTACTTCACAGTTGCAGGTGTCCGGGCTATGAATCGGCAAGCCCATGAAGATAGGCTGCAAAGGCTGCGTCACCAGGCAGGTTAGTAATTATTCTGCATGTACTGTTATATAAAATAAATGAGAGAGCCTTCAAAAAAGTGTTTATACCCAATAAATAAAGGTATAATAATACTTTAATAATTATTCTGCATGTACTGTTATATAAAATAAATGAGAGAGCCTTCAAAAAAGTATTTTAACCCAATAAATAAAGGTGTAATAATTCTTTAATAAAGGTATAATTCCTGGAGTGTGTCTGTGTGATTTTCTTTGATATGTTGTTGTACTGTTGCATTTTAGAAATAGTACTGTTGTATTAAGCAGTGTTAGTTAACCCACACTTGGGTAGGCCCATATAAAGTGGATGAAGGGAGTGCCAGTATCTTTTATGCATATTCACAGCCCTTAACTGTTGTTTCATGCCCAGCATGTACAGGTTAATCTGACACATGAGTAGCTTGGTATTGCATTCCCCAGAAATGTCAGTATGCTGCCAGAAATGTAGGGAGCTGTTAACATATAACTGATAATTTCACCTGAGCATGTCTAGATAATGATATGAAAGTAGAGCTGTCAGTGTACCATCTCAGCAGTAGTGTGTGTGAGCAACTCTCAGAATATGTAGCAGTAACATCTGCATCCTGGACAGTTTGTATGTCAGATACAGCTCATGTATATAATCTAGAAAAATCCATTTGCACAATAGAAGGACATTGGGTAGTGTAATAATACATGTAAGGGACATATAACTGCAGTTAATAGGAATATAGTGTAAACTAGAAGGATATATAAGTTGTTAATTGAGCTATCTTTTCCACCCTACTGTATGTGCATAAAAAATACCTCAATGGGTATGTCTAATCTCAAAATATTTGTTGGGACATATGTCCTATTGGTTTATAAATATTTGCATTCATTTCTATGCATGTGCCCTGTTCAAATACCACAATATTGGTGGCCTGTTGCCATCAATTAAACCTGCATGCTGTTGTAATGTCCACTATTGTTCTATATATGCATGTGTTATGATTGCTTTTCAACTGTTGAAACTCTGGTGTGTTGGGTTAAAGGGAATACTTCTGCATGCTGTTATAACTAACTGGGAATGCTGTTGACCGTCATTAACCCATATCTGTATTAAATTCTCCAAAACATAGTTTGTATGGGAAGGCCAGTCCCAGCGGACCCACCTGTCCCACCTCAGCTGGCCAATGGCACCTGGCACCAGCAGGTCCGGTGCCCAGCCTGGGACCTCCTCCTCCATTGGCCCTGTGCCACCTTCGGGTGGAAGCGTTGCAGGGGATGGGGCTCGGCCCTCCCTTGCAAGTGTGGGCAGAGGAGGGCCACCTATCACCCTTCGAATGGTCCGGGCTGTGGTGCATAGAGAGATTGAGCTTTCTGTTGCAGAACCTCTACGCCAGCTTGAGGCACAAGTGGCGCAACTCCCAGGTCAGCCTCCCCCTCCTACACAGCCCCCAGCACAGCCACCCTCTGGGCTGTGAAGGTGCAGTGGTGACTGCCCATGGGTGGGGATCTCAGTTCCACTGTTGCCATCTGTGGGCTTATGGGCTTGCAATTTCCAAACATCCCTCCCCGTCAATAGTGTTCACCTTCCACATGTGTCATATTCCTCCCCGTATGCGTCTTTTGTCTTGTCTGTTTACCTCTCCAACCTACCTCCCCAAATATACCTGCTTCCCCTACCCCATTTTCCACTCTCACCTGAAAAAAAAAAGGGCAATCTGCTCCCCAAAAAAAATTACGCCCCATACATAGCTGCAAATTTTGCACACATGTCTCCTGGACACACAAAATGTAATTTAATTGGCATTACAACATACTTTGTTGTCCTCACCCCTCTCTCAGGGGTTGAAGGTTTCATATTTACCTCCAAATTTATTCCATATGCACAGCTGTTGCTGCTAAAGAAATGGGCAGCTATGGACCTTCCCCACACCTGTCCTGCACATCCCGAGCTATTTTCCCTACTGTCTTTCCCTCTTTGTGCCCCTTTTTCACCACTTTCCTATCTCCCCATTTTTCTTTTCTTTCAAAGAAATGAGCGCGAGGGTTAGCGGGGAGTAAGCACTATTAAGCAGTAGTTAGCGGGTTTGCGCTTGTTTGCGCTTAGCTAAGCATTGCTAAGCATCGCGCAAAACCGCGCAAACCCACTTACAACTTCTTAAAAGTGCCTTAGTCTCTCTGTATGTGAGGGCCTTGTTCTGCTCAGCAGCAAAATAAAACACCTCTGTCAGTCTTGAACCCTGGACCTTGTACACACTACACTGCATGAAGTACTACTAAGCCACGATAGATATACAGCAAGTTGGTGCTGAAATAAATATATCATGCATCAGAATGAGTGAATGTGAAGGTAAAATAGGAATGCCATACCACACAACTTGTTCTGTGGATCTTTACCAACAGTTGTTGTGGGATTACATTACATGACTGTGATAAGAGAAGCAGCCATTCTAGCAGGAAATAATGTTACACCATCACTTTACAACCCCCACACAGTATCATAGCAGGGCAAACACTGGCATATCTGTTTAGGGCAGAGGCCATACCTCCCAACTGTCCCTAATTTTCAGGGATATCCCTGATTTTGAAACAAAATTTAGCTCTGTCCCTCTGAATCCCTCCGAAAACTACTGACTTTGGCCAGAAAGGTGGTGAATTACACGTAATGAGTAATGACAATAATTAAGAGTTAGACACTTGTTTTACTTCAGAAAAGGTGTATTAATCCATATGCTCTGGTTCTCTCAAAGTCTCAACTTAATGGCACTAATATTTTAAAGGTGTTCCTGACTTTTTCTCTACTTTTCCCTGAGTCTGTTCAAATATGTACCCGAGTGTTTGAGAGGTCTGGCAGAGGCAGAAACACAGAGGCATATCAGCCTTTCTGCTGTTACACACTGTGCAAATAGCTTTGAAAGGAGTTCCAGAAGCATACCCTTATGTAGGAATACAACACTGAAATACAAAAGGATGTAGCCATGTACTGGTAGCAACTAACTGTAACAATGCCATTGCTCTAGTGCTGAAAAGACCTGTGTGGTGCACAGACAAAGATAACAGGCTAATCGCTGTCTACCATGTGGATAGGCCCACAGTTGGGAGTTATGCAGACAGACTACTTGCCTTGATAAACTAATGTGTACACAGCAACCCTGTAAGTCCAGCAAGATAACATTCACACAAAAATACGTATGCTCTCTGTACTTCTGCACCCCTACCCAAATGTAGAATATACCTGTGTGTGCAGGGTCTACCAAGGATGTAGGTAAGCATACTCACAGTACTGAAATGTGTCCAGTTTTCTTGAGCAACTTGTGCTAATGTCAACACTAAAAAAGCACAAATTGTTTAGAATTGAGTAAATGAATATTCACAGTATAGCAGTTCACAAACAATTCTTGTGCCAAAGGAATACACCTGAATAACTAGCTTTGTATGGCAGTTAATTGTAAAATTTGAAAAGAAAATACATCCTCCCATGTATTTTGGGTTAGCATTTTGTGGGGTGAGTACATTTGTACACTGACAAGTGTGTACTGGAAGCAGCAACATTTAGGTCTGAGTACAAACTGTAAATCACTGGCTACACCCCTGGCTTCTGATATAAGAACTATACCAACCTTCTGTCTTAAACAATGATGTCCATAGCAAACAAGGGTGATCTCCATCTTGGAAAGCTGAAAGGGCCACGCCTATCTGAGTTAGCAATTTATAGTACTGGGTTGCTATGACAGTGATTACTGCAATTACTACACAGCAGGCTGCATGCAATTAGAAAATGGTGGCCACTAATTGGTGCAGAGGCCATCGCATGCTCATGTGCAAATGCCTACAAAAGCAGGCTGCAATCACTGCCAACAAACTCAATCACTCTATTGCAGAGACTGACAGAGAGAGAGAGACGGAGAAAAGGAAAAAGAAAAAGAAATACCAAATCATACAAAGGAAAGGTATGCGACACATATGTATTTACTGGCATGTAGTAGATGTTTTTGAAGAGTAGTCTACATAATGTGAACCATTCATATGTGGCAGTAGTACTTATCTATGCACAGATGTTCTGCTTAACTACTGCTATGGGCAATACAGTGTGTACATGTGGGCAATGGAACATACCTGTGAAATGTGTAGCTCAGCATTAAATGTCAAAGATCCGATCCATGTTATCTGTGTTCTGTACAGTAGTGTGGCCAATGGCTGTTGGGGGGATTAGTGCTGCCATTATATAAACATGGGTGTGACAGAGCAACACATGCATGATAGTCATATTAAAGTGTAGCTTAGCATTGGCAACTGCTGTAGCAGTCTAGTATGCTTATCTAGCATTTGTAGCTATATATACCCCCTCTAATGTTAGTGTGTGTTCGCATGTGACACCTGTTTGTGTTGCAGCAAGGCCCAACAGTTCAGCTGTGATGTCCAGGGACTTACAACAGTGTGGACCTTGGGTGTGTATGCCACACACATACAGAGAAATATGTGTGTGTCATATATATTCACATCTGTATATGTGCATAGAGCAGGGGACATATTGCAATTGTTTGTGAAGGGTGGAGATATGTATGTTGGTGAAGGGTAGTATGCACATATTTGTATGTAGGTTTTAGTGTGTGACAAACAAGACAGCATACAGTGCTGGTATATGACATATGGTGGTTAAACAGTGTGGGTGATTTGTTCAGTTTGCAATGTTGAAGCCAGTGAGGCCTGCTAAAGCTACCTGGGCTGTGAACACTTTCAATGCATTTATCACAAGACTGTGCGATATTATTACATCACTGTACACCTCACATCCTTTGTATAAGTGATATTCCCACTATGAAAGGTGAAATGTATATGTGCCTACATATATATGTATATGTACACCAATGGATGTGTGTGTGTGTGTGTATATATATATATATATATATATATATATATATATATAGAGAGAGAGAGAGTCATATATACTCATACACACCTACATCTACTTGTTGCAATAGATTCTCTGTACTGTTGACTGACTGTGATGGTCAGTGTGTTTGTGAATACTTCAAAGATGTGTATTTGTGGGATAGCTTAGTGGGAAACTGTTTATGTCATGGTATTATGGGTCCTTGCTTTGATCCCAGCAAAAGCTGTGTATTCTGTTGCTAGCAGAAAAAGTGCTATGGCATACAGTGTGATTAAGTCCCTTGGTTTTAACTGGGGTGTGTCATCGGAGGCTAAAGCACTACATCTATGATTATTGATTGGTACTGATGTTGAATCCAAATCCTGTGTGTACTGTAGTACTACTAGAAGCTCTGGGCCTGTACAGCAAAGTATGGTGTATGTCCACATTGCTTGCATCCACTGTTTTGTGTGGTCCCTGTATTCATCACAGATTACATTCCTCAAGATTAAGATTTTGTAAGTACTGACACACAGTACTGTATAGTACACACGTAAAGCTTATCTGGGTTGCCATACCTTTGTGTCCTGTAATTATGTCTGATGTGTGTGGGGGTATGTCTGTAACATGTCCTCTGTCATATGTGTGGTAAAACATATAACTGCGTATCTAGCAACATTTATAGTGGACTACAGCAGTATGCGACCTATATTCCAAATTGTGTACATATTTTGGCCACGGGTTTGCCATTAACAAGTTGTGTGGTATAATAGTAATACATTTACTGGACCTTACACTCATTGTGATGGATGACATATTTCTTTACACATCAGCTTGATGTATATCTGCTGTGGCTAGGTGGTGCATTGTGTTGCATACAGTGTGCCAGGTACTCTTGTATAGCCTTATATAGTGATTTTATTTTGTTGCTGTGCAGAGCATGGTTCATTAGATAGTGAGCCAGGCACTTTCAAGCAGTTGTGGGGTGAGCAGTGATAAGTGGTAGTTAGTGTTTCACTCTCAGTTAGCTAATAGGTTGCTATATATGGCAGTTCGTTGATATCTGTACTGTATAGTGTTAAATGTGCCATATGACTTGCTCAGACATATTTTGTCTTTGTCTTCCAGGGATCATGGCACATCACAGAAATCCCAGCTGTAGTAGTGCTGAAGATGAGATCATTACTAGCTGTATAATTCAGCACTACAGTCTAATGTTGTCACGAACCAGCCAGAACCAGCAGGAGCATACTGCAATGTGGCAAGATGTTGTCCAGAGGGTAAATGAGGTAGGCCTGCATAACCGAACATATGAGCAGGTACGCCACCACTGCAGTGATCTACTCAGACATGTCCGTCAGCGTGCTTCTGATGTGCGGAGACAACAGCTTGCAACAGGAGGTGGTGTTAATATCAATCCCCCCCTCACCAAAGTGGAGGAGCTGCTCATGAGCCTCATGGCATCTGCCCAACAACAACAACAGCAGCAGACATACACCATGATGGAGGTTGGAGCCACCCAGCAAGCACACATGGAGCATGCAGGTAACATGGCATATCTGTAGACTACTGTTATCTGTATTGGTAGATCATGCATATGTGAGATGTGGAGTGTGTAGTTAGAAGATGTGGAGCCTGTTGTTGTGCAATACTGATCATTCGGAACATAATCTGTAGGCCTGTCAATGTAAACTGTTGTTCTACTGTAAGATTGCAAATGCACAGTAGCAATACCACAGTTGTGGCCACTGACAAACTGTCTCATCTCTATGTAGGTCCCTCTGGGGTGACATCAAGGCAGCGGACAAATGCTGGTGAGTGTGTTCTACATTTATTATTGTAAATAAAAAGTGCATGTCATAGTTAAGGTGTAGGCCATGTACACATGTAGCACACCTACCCATAATGCATGACGTACATGTTTGGTGTAAGACCACGCACATCTCACTAATGTGATTAGCTGCCTCAAACACATACAATACCCAGACCATCTCAAACAAATGTGGCTACACTGTAGTGATCATTGGATAGGCAAAGTTGATACTCAACATGCATAAAACATACACAACTATGTCATACACAGAGCATTTTAACATGCTACACATAAAGGATTCACTAACCTTCTGTAAAGGCAAACTCCAGTATCCAAAATATCATCCACACATTACACATAATATACCTGAGGGGTAGAGGCCTATCATGGGGCATTTAAACACACTGCAACACTACACATTCATGTCAGGGAATGCTCCTTATTGGCCTCCTTACAAACCCATGTAATAACTGATTGTGAAATGGTGAATGTAGCCAAAGTAGTACAGTTCCGGTACAGCATGATTAGTGCTGGTTTGAGAAACATTTGTAGCCTTGAGTGACCACATGATGCTTCATGATGACGGCCTATGGTACTATACCCCATCCAGTTATTGTAACCACAGTACTACACATAGCTTTCATTGCTATACACCTCAGTGTTGTGTGTGTGCAAACATATGCACCTCTAAACAATATGCATACCAATCACCATTTGCACAACTGACACATATATGTCTTGTGATGCTATTGAGTGGCTAGGTCATATGACACACATTGGGTATGTGTGATGTTTAAATATGCAGTTGTGTTTTAGCATGCCATGTCATGGATGACACTGGCATGTCCACAATATGATCTACACTCACCATAACTACTGTACATTGGGTATGTGGACGAATGGTATTCCATCAATTATACATGCACCACTGATGATGTTGTGTGAATACTCATCATGCATGTGCTAAAACTGTGTCCACAATTATTTGCTAAAGACACAGAGGCTGTAATCAGCATTAGATACTTATCTGACACACACATACACATCCAGCCATGGTATGCAGACTTGTGAGTTATGGTGCACAGTACATTAGAGTTTTGAATACTTGCACAGCAATGTTGTGTCCATGTATGCATTGCGTTCCAGGGGGAGGCCAATCACCTAATAACAAAACACATGCATCAAAGCCATGCATACTGTTAGTAACAAGGACTGTCTACACTTGCACTGCATGCTGTTGAGCAACACGTCCTGCATGCTGACGTGTGATATGACTGTTTTGCTTGTGTTACTGTACCCCACCATCACCTGCTATTGTGTATGTTCTGAGATTGCTTGTGTTGTGTGTGTGTGCGTCTCTGCTTTAGGGAGGAGTGTATTTGTGTGTGTACATGTGGTCTGACATGTTCAGGTCTTAGTGTGTTTCCTGTTTTCCTCTCACAGGTGCTGAGGTGGGGCTGGTTCAGTACAGCAGGGAACCTGATGTCACTGAGACAGACAGTGATCATGAGAATAGGTGTGTTGAGGCACAGGCAGGTTTGTCAGGGTCTGTTGTTGGGCCACCAGTTGACAGTACACAAGTCTCCACCCCATCCATGCACACAGTCATACTGCCTGTACATCCATCACCACCATTGCCCTTAGCTGAGGGACAGTGTACGGTTGGCACTGGCCAGGACAGTGTGGTATCTATGGCACATGTATCAGGACATTGCAGCCATAGCCAGATGTCTGGAACAGTACCACATAGGCAGATGCCCAGGGGTTCTCGTCAGAGCACTGCTGGTCATAATGCCCCTGGCAGACGTTCCACAACTCTTTCAACCACACGCATGTTAGAGGCTGTCATGGAGGCACAGGCACGAATGGAGCAGTACACCAGACGGGGACTAAGGGCGTAGAGGGCTCATAACACCTCTGTAAATGACAGTATCCGTGACCTAGCAGGTGCCATACGTAATTACACTGAGGTCATTGATAGACGTTAGGGTGAGACATTGGATGTCCTCCACAATGTCATGTCCATGTGTCAGGACAGTGCGGGACGGTTGAGATGTCGACGTGGACATATGCCAGCAACATCAGCAGCTGGAGGTCGCCGTGGACGTCCAGCAAGTTACAGCCGCTCCCGTAGTACCAGCCCCAGCAATGTGGGGGGGGGGCTGTCCATAGACCATCCTAGAAGACCACTTGCACATGGCTCTGGCCAGTCCCAGCAGGGACCTGGATCCAGTGGACATATGTCAACCTCTTCGGATAGTACCCAGTCTGGATTAGTACCTGATACTGTCTGTAGCACCCCTGCCAGGCACAGGTTCCGTATCCGTGGCCAGAGATGGTGATCTGTAAAGCCTGCCAGGTACAGTCTGTAGCTGTCCCACAAATCCCCGTATATGGCAGCCACATGGTGGAACTGTGTGCATGCAGACACACGCACATAAACCAGAAACCTAGGGCAAACACATACCCGCACACATTACATCAACATTGGCCCATAACAGTACTCATGGCCTTCACACACTCACACACACATCGATTGTATGGCTCAGTGTAGGCCTCTGGCAAACCAACAACACACCCTGTGCATATGATGAAACCTGTGCCGCCACCTGTCATCTGTAACATTGATGCAGGAACAGTCTAACATGGTGCTGATGCACAGGGTGACTTTGGTAAAGTATAGCAATGGTTGAATGTGTGTAGCATGTTGTCAGCAGTAAAGTGTAATGATATCCTTGAAGGTGTAGCTGAGCAGGCATGATGCATTAAAGCTGTAATTAGCAATGTTAATATTGTTTACACCAGTGTTTATTCCAATTGTGTTTTGTTTGCCCGTGTGCCACTTGGCTGATGTGTGTAGTCGTGTCAGCATGTCTTATACAGTGGACAGTAAGTGTGGGGTGTGTGCAGCACAGGTTTGCAGGTGTACAATTGTGAACATGGTGGAGGTGCACTGTCTGCATGTACGTGCATATTGGACACATGGGCAGGGTGACATGCCGTGTATTGGCCCGTGTTAACACTCCATAGTTTCTACTGGTGGCCAGTATGCATTGTACTACACACATTTTGGAACTTGAGTATGCATGTGTGTGTATGACACAGGTTGACACTGTGCTGTGGGTGATGCTGTTGTTACTATCTGTCATTGGTTTGCATTACTAAGGTTAACACTGTCCCAGCTGCATAATCCTGTATTAATGCACACTGTTCACCTACAGGGTTGCATGGACTGTGCTATCACAAATACAAGAAATTCTCATTTATACAGTAAAAGTGCATTAGTTTCATGGACCCCTGCCATAAACTAAATATATAATAGAAGGTGTGATGTTATACCAAAAAAGAGTTGCATACCAAGAAGGGATAACCTCTCTGGTCAGTATCATTGGGAAAATTCAACCCCTCAATAAACATACAAGGCAAGCTTCAAAATACAAAATGGCAACTATTCCAAAGACAGCACTGAAGCTTTCTTTACTGTTGTTCATAATCTACAGGGGAAATGTCAAATTGGGTCACAGTTAATGTAAATGGTCACAAAGTACACTTATCTGACTGACATTACCAATTCCTTGTCAGACAGTTTGAATGCGGATTTCACCACCCTGTCGCTATACAAGGGCCACATTTCCAGACCTGCAGAACGTAATACCTGATGATTCACAGACACTCTTGTTAAAACATCTCTTTAACAAGGTCCACACCACAGTGGCAATTGTACTGGACAGTGTCCCTGGCTGTGTCATACACAAGCTGCCATATGAAGTCACCACTCACCTAAACGCTCTGTCCAGATGGAGCCTCTATACAGGTTACATACATGTGGAATGACGTACGGTAATGGTGTTCACAGTCCACAAAGGTTGAGCTACATCATCATCTTCTCCTTTCGGATGCTCCCAATAGGGGTCGCCACAGTACATCATCTGTTTCCATGTCTTCCTGCCCTCTGCATCTTGCATTGTCACACCATCCACCTGCATGTCCTCTCTCACCACAGCCATAAACCTCATCTTAGGCATTCCTCTTTTTTCCCTGTTACCTGGCGGCTTCATCCTTAGCATCTATTTCACAATATACTCTGCATCCCTCCTCAGCACATGTACAAACCAACTTAATCCTGCCTATCTGGCATGGTCTACTAACCTTCAAACCTGGCCTTGACCCTCTAATATATTTATTCTTAAACCTGTCCACCCTCGTCACACCCAGTGCAAATGTTAACATAAATGGATTAAGTGTAGAATTACAGTAGGTCCTGCAAACTCTCACCCTATAAGCCAGACCAATGTTATCTGGAAGGCTATGGAGCACAGCATTATAGAACTCATTGACAGAGACATTATGAACCTGCAAACATTGCACCATACCCACTTAGGTTCTCTAAAGGCCAGATCATGGCTCTTACACCTAGTAGATTTTAAGCCAGTCAACAAGGCTATAGGTGAGGTCAACACAGCCAAGCTATAGCTCACCAGCAAATCATACCCATCCTACATACTGGTATTAGACATAACCTCAACAGACTAACCATAAACGATTATTAGATGATGGCTTGACAACTGACGCACAGATGTAGGACACACAGTAACATTTGCAGCCTCCATGTACTATTCTATGCCAGTAACAAGTGGTATTCACCTGCACTCAGTCCTGGGACCACTCCTGTTTGGCATATAGCTTTCTTGGGTACAAGCAAACACAGTAGGGATATGTCTGGCCACATTTGATGAAAATGCATACTGTGGGCTATACTTTATTCTCCAGATGACACACACATCCTCCAAAAGGGTATCATACAGATAGATACCTGGTGTCAAACTCATGCTGTAAAGCTATAAGCCTAAGAAAGCATAGTTATCCACTTTTAGAAAACAAAGTATCCCCTAAAATGTGGAACAGGTACTAATGTATACATAGAGCCATGTGTTAAGTCATCTCTCCTTTGATAATCACATTACCAAAGGGTTTTGGAAATCCCTCTGTGGAGCACATAAGCAATAAAGGGTTTGCATGCAGATCCACAGAGGTTGTTGCACACCTATAATGATTGATTAGTCATCTTTGCCAGATTTTGCTTGCTTTGGAACAGGTTTCAAATATACCTCAAGCATAAACCCTCACTCACACTCTTCAATAGAAACCATGATGAGTGGATGTGAAATGGAAGCCGTAGCCCAGGGATCACTGCAGTGGCTAAGCTTGTCACAAGCATACAGAAGTGACGTAAGGTCTGGAAAGCGCCAGCACGCTCTGGCAAAGATAACACATGCGTTCATGGAGAAAGCAGAGTACCCACCTATGAAATACTTGAGGTCACATGTATGTATATGGATTTGCCCCACAGCTACCTTACATGTGTAATGCACATACAGTTGTCATTGTGATATGTCATACACTAGAAAAATCAAAACCCACATTGGCCAACGGTGTCACAAACCTGGAGCACAGGCACACACACACACAGTCAGCAAGTGTGAGATTCAAACTCTTTCCTAACTACATTATGATACTACAGCAGTATGCATTTACATGACGCACTATACACATTACTGGGATTTCACCTTTCCACAGGTATATTTGTAGGATGGTGACATCGTCGGACTTGACAAAGATGAGTATACCAGTTCTAAGGTGTTTGAGTAGTCTCCAAAAAGGTTGCTCCTCCCCAGGGAGACACACACACACACACACACACACACACACACACACACACACACACACACACACACACACACACACACAGTTGGCAAGTGCAGGATTCAAACCCATAGCTAACTACATTATGACACTACAGCAGTACGCATTTACACGACGCGCTATACACATTACTGGGATTTCACCTTTCCACAGGTATATTTGTAGGATGGTGACATCATCGGACTTGACAAAGATGTGTATACCACGTCTAAGGTGTTTGAGTGGTCTCCAAAAAGGTTGCTGCTCCCCAGGGACACACATGCGCACAGTTGGCAAGTGCGGTGTTCTTAATCCAAACTAAGTACGTCTTTACACTTCAGCAAGCAATATGGAGTTACAGGGTGCAATACAGACATTACTTGCTGAGAGTTTGCACAAAGTTTTTTTTCACATTTGCTAACCTCAGCAGGCTTATCATACTAGGTGTATTGAGTGTATTGTATGCATAGGCCATGACCATATTATATATGGGTTGATGCACCACATGCTGGCGCACACAGGGTCAAACTTTGAGTAGCATCTTACCTTCACCTACATGATACTGCAATATAACAGAAAGATGATAAACTTCAACAATTGGCTGAGCTTCTGGTGTCATTCAAAGGGGATCCAGTCTCTGCCTGCCTGTGATGACATGATAGACAAGCCTTGTTGCTTCACTACAGATGGTTTGCACCTGTCGCACCTATGCTTCTGAATACTGGCCAAGGCTTGTGCTGTCCCCATATTACCTTTTTTAGGCAAGGCTCAAAGGTTCATAGGTAGGTACTAGTCTATCGGCCCTGGGGCCTATACAAGGCCAGCCAAAAAGGTACCCTGGCTTTTGCCACCCAAAAAATTTATTTTCCTGTGCCACTGTCATGCAGAGACACAGAAGTGATCCCCAGGGTGAGTTTCCTATTTCCCATCCAATAATCAAGATTTTCCTTGAAGAGTGCTAATGAGGAGCTTTGTTTGATATAGATAGGTAGTTTATTCTGGAGTATGTGAAGTCTGTGGGACAGGAATCTATCCCTCTGGCATGTTCTGTTTATTGTGGTGACAAGGTTTAGGTCCTTAGAGCGTGTAGATTCATAGGTAGGTACTAGGCTATCTGCAGAAAGGCATTTATAAGCCTAGCCAGAATGTGTTGGCTTTCGCCTCCCTTTTAAATTAGTTTCCTGGGCCTCTGTCTAGCAGGGCCACTGAAGTGATCCCAGGGGTAAATTTACAATTTCCCATCCACTCATCAAGATTCCTCTTGAATAGAGTCTGCAAGGGGTTCTGCCTAACATCAACTGGGATTCTATTCCAGAGTGAGGGAAGTCTCTGGGACAGGAATCTATCCATCCAGCACGTCCTGTTTATTGCTTTGCTGAGGTTTAATTCACTGGAGCATGTGGCTCTAAGAGATTTGTTTTTCTTGAGGTGGAGCATGTCCATTGATTCCAGGTTAGACATGGCCTTATACGTCAGGCATAGATCACCTCTGAGCAGGCAGAAAGCAACCGAGTAGAGCTGGAGTTTCTTTAGTCGAGCTGCATAGGGCATCTGTTTGAGGCCCTTGATCCTCTTGAAGTACTTCTGTGGTCTTACCAGCTGTTGCATGTGCCAATTAAGGTACATACCAAATGGGGCATTGTACTCTGTTATGGGCCTAATGAGTGATGAGTAGAGGGGCACAATGACCTCTCTTGATCTAGAGGTGAACCCTTTCGTGATTAGGTGGGCTACATAGAAGGAATATCTAACCACTTTGCCAATGTGATTATCAAAGGAGAGGTTGCTATCTACCTGGGTCCCCAGGTCCCTAATTACATTTTCTGTACCTAGTGGATTACCACTTTGTGGTAATTCGTGGGCACTTTGTTTTTTCCAAAGGGTATGACTATGCATATTTTGGCATTCAGCTTGAGGCCATGGTTTTGACACCAGGTATCTGTCTCTTTAAGACCCTTCTGGAGGATGTCTGTGTCAGCCACAGAGTCGATTATGGCCCCCAGTTTACAGTCATTTGGGAACTTGGTCAGCCATAGTCCTTCCATGCTTGCCTGTACCTCAGAGAAGTATATACTGAACAGGAGGGGTCCCATGACCGAGACCTGTGGGATGCCACTTGTGACTGGTTTAGAGTTGGACATGGCACCTGCAACTCTGACCATGTGTGTTCTATCCGTGAGCCAGCTGACCACCCATCTCGTGACATAGGGGTTAATGTTCAAGCTGGTAAGCTTGTCTATGATGCCAGAGTGGGGAATGGTATCAAAGGCCTTAGTGATGTCCAGGTAGGCTGTGTGGACTACTTTCCCTTCATCTATGGCCTTGGTAACTGTTTCAAAGAAGTCAACTAGGTTTAGGAGGCAGGATCTGCCTTTAACAAAGCCAAATTGGGTAGGGTCCAGTATCTGGAGGTTCCCAATGTCTCGGTTTATGAGTTCCATGATAATTCGCTCCATAGTTTTGCAGACCAGGCTGGTCAGGCTTATAGCGCGATAGTTCCCAGGTTCTGTTGTGGCACCACCTTTGTGGAGCGGGATGACTGTTGCTATATGCCATTCTTTGGGTACATAGCCTGTGGTAAGGTTGAGTCTGAACAGTGAATGTAGGTGAGGGTTTAGTTCCTTTTGAAGCTCGTGTAAGACGCAGCCTGGGACACCATCCAGTCCCATTGATGCTGTGTTCTTAGCTTTGGAGAGGGCTGTTTTTACCTGCATGTCCATGAAGTCTGGGGCTGTGCATTCTTCTGGGATGGACACGGGCCCTTTTGGGGGTGAGGGGGGTTGAAGTTTGCACTGAACTTGTCCACCAGGATGTTGGCAATGTCAGTAGGTTCAGTGTATTTTTTTCCATTTTGCAGTAGCTGAAAGCATATCTGAGAGTTGCCACCTAAATGTTTGATATAGCTAAAGAAGGCTTTGTGGTTATCTTTAGATTCCTTGGCAATTTTTCTTTAGAAACTGGACTTGGATTATTTTATGAGCGATCATAGTTTCTTGCTAATAATGATCAGTGATGCCTTTCCTTTTTGGAATTTTGCTCTATCATGTGTTAGTTTCCTCCTTCTGTTGTATAACTTATTTATGGGCAAGGACCACCAGATTGGTTTCTTCTTTTTGGAGGAGTGAGTCTTGGTTTTAAAGAATGCACTTGTAAAGGATTCTGCAGATTGGATAGCATTATTCTGTAGCAAGGGGTCTTTGAAACTTTCCACTTCGGTCTTGAGAAGTGTGAAGTTTGCTTTTGAAAAGTTTTTCACAGTTATTTTGTAACTGGGGGGGTTCGGAATGTGGATGTCCAGTGTGATTACTTCATGATCTGATATTACCAGTGAGGGGTTTACCTCTGGTGTGGAACACTGGTCCCCCATGTTGGTGATGATCAGGTCTAGTATGTTGTCACCTCTAGTGGGTGTGGTGACCAGCTGTTCCAGGCCGTTTGAGTTTATAAACTCTAGGAAGCATTAGGCAAAGGACTTTGTACTCGAGTAATTCTCCCAGTCAATGTTTGGGTAGTTGAAATCTCCTCATATCATGGTGTTTGGTAGGACCTTTATATTTCCCAGTGTTCTCAGGAATACTGAGTGAGGGTCCTGAGACAAGGTATGTGATCTGTAGCAGGCTACGGTCTGATAAGCAGCTTTGCCCAATGTTAGTTGCACTTGCATGGTCTCCAATGCCTCGTGCTGTGCCACTAACCTGGAGGTGTGGGTATCCTTTATGAAAATGGATACACCCCCTCTTTTTGTATTTCAGTCTGGGTTTTGGGCCGACGCTCGGAGGGATTGGGATTTCTTTAAGTGTAGCATGTCCAACAGCTCTGTGTTTGACATAGCTTTGTATGTTAGGCAGAGATCACCTATGAGTAGGCGATATGCGACAGAGTAAAGCTGTAGTGTTTTGAGATGGTCTGTGTATGGCATGTATTTGAGGCCACTCATCCTCTTTGTGAGGTATTTTTGCAGGCTCTCCAGTTGTTGTAGATGTCTTGTGAAGTACATAGCAAAAGGGGCATTATACTCTATAATGGATCTAATGAGTGATGAGTAGAGGGGAACAATGACCTCTTTTCTGCATGAGACACCTTTTGTGATGAGGTGTGCCACGTAGAAGGATTTCCTGACTACTGTGGTGATGTGATTATCAAAGGAGAGTCTACTGTCCACCTGTGTCCCAAGGTCTCATCACACTTTTGGTGTCAAGTATACTACCACCTATGTTGTATTTCATGGGAACAGTGTTTTTACCAAAGGGGATGACGATGCACTTTTAGGCATTGAGCTTGAGCTCATGGCTTTGACACCAGGCATCTGTCTCATTGAGGCCCTTTTGTAGGACGTCCACATCGTTAGTAGTCTTGATTATGGCTCCTAGTTTGCAGTCATCTGGGAACTTCATTAGCCAGAGACCTTCCATGTTAACCTGTACTTAGGGAAGTAGATACCAAACAGGACAGTACCCAGGACTGAACCCTGTGGTACTCCACTTGTCATTGGTCCGAAGTCTGACTTGGAGTCTGCTACTTTCACAGTTTGGGTTGTGCCAGTGAGCCAGTTGGCAACCCATCTTGTGACATAGGGATTTATACCTAGTTTAGTGGGTTTATCCATAATTCCAGAGTGGGGGGGTGGTGTCGAAAGCTGTGGCAAGATCTAGATAGGCTGTGTGAACCATCTTACCCTTGTCTACGGCTTTGTTGACTGCTTCAAAGAAGTCTATCAGGTTTAGGAGACATGATCTGCCTTTTACAAACCCAAAATGGATGTGGTCCAGAGTTTGGAGATTACCAATGTCTTTGTTTAGAAGTTCCATGATGATACGTTCCATGGCCTTGCAGACCAGGCTCATCAGGCTAATGGGGCGGTAGTTCCCGGGGTCCGTGGTGGCTCCCCCCTTGTGTAGTGGGATAACCGGCGCTGTGCGCCATTCAGCAGGCACAAAGCCTGAGGTGAGGCTATGATTGAACATGGTATGTATGTGTGGTGCCAGTTCGTTGTGTAGTTCATGTAGAACGCAGCTTGGGATGTAATCTGGTTTCATGGATGCTGTGTTCCTGGCTTTGGAGAGTGGTTTTTACCTGTGCAGCCATGATGACAGCAACTTTGCATTCTTCCGGTATAGAGATGTTCTCTTTCATGGGTGAGAGGGGGGTAAAGTTAGCACTGATCCTATCTGCCAGGCTGTTGGCAATATCAGTTGGGTCTGTATATTTAGTGCCATTGTGCTGTAACTCAGAGCAGATCCGAGTGTTGCCATTGAGATTCTTGACATAGCTATAGAATGCTTTGTGGTTGTCTTTAGAATCAGTGTCGACTTTGTTTTCATAACTAGCTTTGGATGATTTTATCAGGGATCGCAGCTTCTTCCTGAGGCTGACCAGGGAGCTGTTCCACTCATGGGATTTTACCCTCTTTTCCAACAGTTTCTTCCTTCTGTTGTGCAGTTTGTTTATGGCAGGGGACCACCAGATTGGCTTCCTTTTCTTGGAGGATAGCGTCTTGGTTCTGTTTGGGATAGCACGATGCATGCACTCATGTAAGCGCTTATAAAGTGCAATTGTGAAGGATTCAGTAGTCGTAACAGTATTGTCCATCTGCATGGGTGTCCTGAAGTTCAGCACTTCTGTCTTAAGAAGCATGAAGTTGGCTTTAGAGACATTTTTAACATGGTTTCCTTAATGGGGACTGGGTCCAGAATGTGGATATGTAGGGTAATTAGCTTATGGTCAGATGGGACCAATGAGGCGTTGACTTCAGGTGTGGAACACCGGTCACTCAGGGCATACTAAACCCCATAACCAACACAAATAACCACAAAGTTAGCTAAATGCTACTCATTGCCAGAAGTCTCAGCCTCCAGATGCACACACTTGAGTCACATCTCAGTATGGAGAATATTGATATCTGTGCAGTAAAAGAAACCTAGTTCAAGGCTCCAGAGAGCACACCGGCACTACCAGGATACCACTCATTCCATACCTTACAGCATCAGGACCCGGATCATAGCACATAGGGTGGGGATGTACCAATATTCATCAAGGATACCTACACCTCTCTCTACATGCTGTGTACAGGATATGTACCCATAGAATGTTGCACAGCAACATTCTTCACATTCCACAGGGGAGGAGCCACAAAAACCCCTTGCCATTCGTGCTCTATGAGCCTGACGAGTCTGATCTTTAAGGCAATGGAGCCACTCATAATGGAAGTCAACAATAAAGAGATTGTAAACCTTCACACGGTTGAGCACACCCAGTTTGGCTTCATCATATGCAGATCATGCCTTCTGAACTGGGTGGATTTCTTTGAGACCATTACCCAGGCTACAGATAATTGAAGTGAGCTCAACACAGCCTACCTATACCTCACTACAGCCTTTGACACCATTCCCCAGTCAGGTATCATAGATGAACTCACCAACCTGGGCATGAATCCATACATCACAAGATGGATTGCAAACTGGCTCACAGATAGATTCCACAAATTAAGAGTTGCTGGCTACATGTCATACTCTACACCGGTTACAACTAGTGGCCACCAGGGTTCAGTCCTGGGGTCCCTCCTGTTTGGTATAGACTTCTCAAATGTACATGCCAACACAGAAGGGTTGTGGTTGACTAAGTTTGCTGGGAACTGTAAAGTGTTTGCCATAATAGATTCCCTGGATAACACAAATATTCTCCAGAAGGGACTCCATGAGACAGATGTGTAGTGTCAGAATCATGGCCTCAAGCTCAGTGTGGAGAAATGCATAGTGATTCCCTTTGGTGAAAACAAAGTACACACAAACGACCATGTTGCCAAAGTGATTGGGAAATCATATGTGGCTCACCTAATCAACAAAGAGTTTGCATCAGGATCCAAAGAGGTAGTGGTGGCCCTCTACTCTTGAGTCATCAGACCCATCATTGAGTACAATACACCATTTTGGATGTACTCGACTACGCATATCCAGCAGCTGTAAAGACCACAGAGGTACCTCACCAAGAGGATTACTGGCCTCAAACAGTTGTGTTATGCAACACAACTGGTAAAACTAAATCTGTTCTTCGTTGCATACCACCTACTCAGAGGCACACTGTGCCTAACATACAGAGCCATGTCCAACACATAACTGCTGAGTATGCTCCATCTACAGATAACAAAATTGAGTCGCCCTACACACTCCAGGGATATGAACCTCATCACAACAATGAATGCAACATGCTGGTGGGATAGAGTACCATCCCAGGCACTTGCCTTAGTGTGGAACAGAGTCCCATTGTACATCAGACAGAGCCCCTCGCTGACGCTCTTCAATAGGAACCTAGATGAGTGGATGGGAAACAGACAATTCACGCCAGCCATCACATCAGCAGCCCCACTAGAAAGGGGCTTAGGGTACTAACTATTAGAACGAGGGCTTGGGAGACTACCCAATGGGGTGGTGAAAGCTGCACAACTTGCCTAGGCTAACATATGCCTTATTAAAGATAGGTTCATAGGTATGTAGTAGACTATGTGACAGGTACATGTCTACAGATAGTAGATGTGTACTTCATTGTACCATCATGTTGTACAGCAGGCACATGGACCACATACACTGTAATGCTTACAGATAATTGGTGGCTGTTATGTACAGTGGGTGAGATGTGCACCTCATGTGTTTTGTGCCATTGGGATGTGTGCTGGGTGGGACAATCCTGGATGGCGCCCTGTCATGGTCACCCTCTTACACACATCTCTGCCCATCCATCTTTGGCTTATTATACTGTGTTCCCCCTACATATATATATATAGGTACATAGGTAGGTAATAGGCTATCTGCCTGAAGGCATATATTAGTATGGCTAGAGTGTGCAGCTATCACCACCCATGGAGTTAGTTCCCTAGGCCTCTGTGTAGTAGAGCTGATAGTGATCCATGGTGTGACAGTTCAGTTTCACATACACTCATCAAGGCTCCTCTGGAAGAGTGTCAGTGAGGGACTAAGCTTAATGTAGGTTGGAAGGGAGCCTGTTCCAAAGAAAGGAAAGTCTGTGAGTTATTAATGTATCCCTCCAACATGTTCTATTTATTGTTGTGATTATGACATCCCTAGGGCATGGAGTACAGTGAGCTTGGGGTTACTTCAGATAGCACATGTACATCCATTCAGCATTGGACATGGACCTGTCTGTTGGGCAGAGATCACCTAAGTAGACAGTATGCAACAGAGTACAGATTGAGTTAAATTCAGTCTTGTTGCATGGGACAACTGTTTGAGGCCAGTAATGCTCTTGTTGAGGTACGTCAGTGGTCTTTCCAGCTGCTGAAGGTGCCTAGTCAGATTCATCGCAAGTGTGTTGTGGTACTCTATGATGGGTCTGATGACTGATGAGTAGAGGGAACCTCCTTTGACCCACATGCAAAGACCTTGGCAGTTTGTGGGAACATATAGCATGATTTTCTAACCACTTTGTGAATGTGTTTCTGGGAGTAGTGATTACTATCCACATGTGTCCATAGATCCCTTATTATTACCTCCATATTTTTTGGGTGTTGGCACCTATGTGGTATTTGTATGACTGTAACCCGAGCCCATAAGTTTGACACCACATCTGTCTGACTGAGACCCTTTTTAAGGATGTCTCTGTTGTCCCAAACATCGATTGCAGTCATCCACAAACATTGCTAAACATAGCCCTTGTGTTTGACTGTATTTCTGAAAAGTATACACCAGACAGGAGGGGTCCCAGGACTTGAGCCATGGGGGACAGCAGTTGTTACCAGCTTGAACCAGGAGACCACAGTTCTTACCTTGTGGGATCTATCTGTACCCCATTTGGCAATCCATCAGATGACATACATGTTTATGCACAGGTTGTTGATTTTGTGGATACAACGTGTGGGATGTTGGAAAAGGGCTTTTCAAGGTCTATGTAGGCCGTGTGTAGCTCATTTCATTGATGCATGTCCTGGGTGACTGCCTTGAAAACTGTCTAGCAGGTTTAGGAACCATGATCTGCCCCTGACCAGACCAAAATGGATAGGGTTTTGGTGTTTGTAGGCTCTCAATAGCTCTGTTTATGAGTTCCATAATGATGGACTCCATGGCCTTGCACATCAGGCTTATTAGGCTTATAAGACAATAGTTCCCATGGTCTGTTGTGCACCAACACTCGTGGAGTGTGCCAAACGTTGCTGTAACCCATTCAGCAGTTTCATATCCTGTACAGACGGTGAGTCTCAACAGACTGTTCAGGTGCAGGGTCTGTTTGTTTTGGAGTTCACATATGACACACCCAGGGAAACCATGTTATCCCATAGATGCCGTGTTTTTAGGTTTGGAAAGAGCTGTTTAACCATTGTATATGAGATTTCTGGGTTTTCACAATTTCCAGGTATGTTAATGTGCCCTTTTGTCAGTGAGAAGGGGGTAAATATGTATGAACCTGTCTGACAAGATGTTGGCAATGTCATTTATGTACATGTATTCATTTACAGTTTGCACTGACTCAGAATATGTATGAGTTTACATGGATATTTATGACATAGCGAAAGAAAGCTTCATGGTTCTTTATGGACTCTTTGACCATGGCTTGGATAATGTTAGGAGTGCTCATTGTTTCTTGATGATACTGATCGGAGAATTATTGATTATCTTTGGTTTTTCACTTTCTTTGAACAACTTAAGTACTTGGAGTACATAGTTTGATTATGACAGGTGTCCAGTATATTATATGGGTCTGTTTTCATATCAGTGTGTGCAGAAGGCAGGATTGGTGAATAGTGACAAGTGTCCGAAGTAAGAACTGCAACTGCCAGATATGTGTGGCCCACTGCTGTACTCAGACATGGCGTAAGTGTGTGATCATGCCCAGTATGAGCATATATATTATATGTGTGTGAAAATAAAGTTGTTTTTTACTTCAGGGCTCTCCTTTATGTTGTACATCGACAGGAAGCACAGTGTGCTTGCAGGGCTTCCATGAGTCATTCTACATACAGTGGGGACAGCTATTATTTGTACATTTCTACCCGGGGGGGCACACCTGATTGTTACTGTGGGTGTACATAAGATGAAGGGTTCACCTGACACTTGTACACATTTGCTAGGCCTGCACTGCTATGTCAGGTACTCCATTTCAGTCTGTACTGTTGCATATCGTACTGGCTTGAGGCATACCACTGTACTACAGATCTTAGCTTCCAATTACACGCATATTAATTTGTGACTTCATAGCCTACCCAACCCACATCACACTGCCTGGCCTGCTGTTATCTGTCTGCATAGGCCTGGGGGGAGGTTACTCATATGCCTCTTCAGAGGGCATGATACAGCATTTGTTTGTGTTTGTCTACATTTGTCCTGCTGGCTGTGACAGTTAGGTATGTGACCCCCCCCCCCAACTGGTATGTGCGAGTGAGTTAAGTAGTGTCTGTGCCACTGAAATGCTGTCATGGCTTAGTGGTTCAGTACTGTGACTATAATGCACAGTATTCTGGGTTTGAGCCCTGTCACTGCTTTTTATTTTCCTGCTGGGCAGACCAGACTGCTTAAGGAACAGTAAAGCAGGTGTGAGCGTGTTTACCCGATTTGCTCAACTTTGCCCAACATTGCTCAACGTTGGCCGACGTTGCGCTGGTTAGCGCTATGCGCAGCTACGCGCAATTGAATTTAAATATGCTCAATACTGGTAAAATGTGCTTAGCAGTGCTTTATATTGCTTAAAATAGGGCACTCATGCCTCAGGTGGTGCTGCAGGGCTGCCTATGTCGGATGCACATAGTACACTCCCTGTACATGTTTGAAAACAGGTAGTGTCAAGTTAGGCATCCCTTTTACTGTATGCGAGTCAGAGAGGTGTCATTTCCAGGGTTCCTACTGAGTCAGTGTATGTGCTATGCGTTGCCTCTTTGCCAAGGCCAGGGCATACTGGGCACGCCTCCTTCTGCCTACTGGGGCAGCCTCAGGTTGTTCCTCCTCAGAGTCACGGTGTGCCTGTGCAGGCCTTGGCAATGGTGGAGGGCTGTTTGGCCCTGCCCCATGCTATTCCTGCTGCAGCTGTTTTCGCAGGATCATATTGTGTAGCATGGCACATACTATGACAATTTGGATACATGTAGTTGGTGAGTACTGCAAGGCTCCATCAGATGTGTCCAGGCACTGGAACCGTGACTTGAGCATCCCAAACACACACTCAATAATGTTCATCGTGTTTCACTGCTGCAGTCGTTACACTTGGGTTATCCTGCCATCAGGCGGTCCTGCAGTCGGCCAGAATTCCCAAGTCTTGGTCTGGCGTCGGTTGCTGTCGCTTCTTCCCTGACGTCAGTGCGCCAGGGGTATATAAGATGCAGCCGACACCATTTTCTTCAGTCTTTCTTGCCGCACGGTGCCCGAAGCAAAAGCATTTCGCAAGTACCGGTCTGCCAACTCCTGAAATTTTCGAATTCGAATTTCAGAACCAAAGTCTTCAATAAAGCTAAGTACCCGTTAGAAACTTTTCTTGCCTCAGACCGATGTCAGTAAAAGTTAATAATTGTATTTCTTTTGGGAAGCAAATACCTCATAAGGATTTCCATTCTTACTGTATTCCATGCCTAGGTCCATATCACGACGTCACTAGTTGTCGGTTTTGTGCTAGATTTAACAAACGCACTATTAAACGTCAGTTTGATTTTGCACACCATTAGTTTGGCCGAAGGTTCAATTATACCATGCCATTAGAACAACCGACGACCACAATATACAAAAAACGCAAAGACAAGGATATGGACAGGCAACCGAGGTCCAAAATCGACGACGAAGCCTCTTCCAGGCCAGTCGCCGGTGCTCAGTGAGGTGCTTTTGCAGCCCATGACTCCTGCTGCCTCAGAGCCACAGGCCGACTCCCACATGGAGACAGCTAGGCCTCTGGAAACTCAAGGTATTGGGCCTACGGAAACTATTTCCTCAGATGGGTCCGGAGCCGCTGAGCAGGCATCGGTTTCTGAGGGTGTCTTCAGACCTTCACAGCTTACAATCAAAGCAACAGCCAAGTCAAAAACTCCATTAAAATCAAAGAAACAAATACAGCATTCTCCTGGAAAGGCTTCCATGCCTAAGAAACAGATGCTCAAAATGGCTGAAGACCTAATTACTCTGGTCAGGGGTTCCCATCCCCCTCCTGATAAAAGGCCTAGGCAGGATACAGACTATGATTCCTCTGACCAGGTTTCCATTTCCTCTGATTCCTCTTCAGACCAGGGATATTCTTTACCCCTTTACGAGGACTCTGATGCTGAAGAATCTATTCCTTCAGCCTCTCCTCCTGAGGATTACTCTTTTGGGGAAACTTTACATACCATGAGGGAGCATTTCCATTTGGAGAGCCAGGATTATTCAGAATCCAAGAAAAGGCTCAGAGATTTTCTGTTATTGCCTCAGCACAGGCCCCTGACTATTCCGCCTGTGTTGGATATTGTGGATGATGTGTTTTCTGAATCTAGTTTAACCCCTGATTCTTTGCCCCCAGCTCCAGTCAAGCCAGACAGGTACTACAGAGTCCCTGACTCTCACAAATTTCTTTACAAAAACCCTGCAGCAGACCCAGAAACTATTTCCCAGGGTCCCAAAGGGAGGGGTAAAGGCTTCCACTGCAAAAAACCCAGTTCCCTCTGACAGGGATTCCAGAGCATTGGATAGATGGGGGAAGAAAATTTACACTTCTGCAACACTAGCAATAAGGGCTTTAAATTGCCAGTTCCACATGTTTAAATACCAACAATATTTAATGTCATTACTAAAACAGAAAATGCCTACAGGCTTAGAAGGTCCTGAACATAAGGAATTGCAGGACATATTGCATGCAGCTGAACAAGTGGGAAAACATACTCTGCAATGTGGTTCTGATTCTTGTAGAGCCGCAGTTACAGGATCTGTGATAAGAAGGCATGCATGGTTAAAAGAACAAAGTTTAGTTGATCATGTTAAGGCAAAATTATTGGATGCTTCTTTACAGCATGATATCTTGTTTGGTGTTGAGACTGAAGAGGTATTAAAGAAAATGGAGGATAATGCAAAATCTATGCAGACAGTAAAGGATTTCTTACAGGTACAGCCTCCTAGATTTAGCAGAAATTGGCCTTCTAAAAATTGGTCCTTTCCCGTGTCAGACAGACCACAAAGAGGCAGATACAGACGCCCAAGAGGCAGATCTCAGCCCCAAGGCTCTTACAGACATCGACAGTGGGGTGCTTCAACCCAAAAAGGAGGTGAAGACAAGTCACAGCCATTCAGGAAACGGTCTCAATGGCTTCCCCTTTCAAATGCCAAACCCTCTCCTTTTGGCAGCTCCCTTAGGGGGGAAACTAGCATGTTTTCAACAAAACTGGCAGATAATCACCCAAGACAAATGGGTACTGAATATTGTGTCTCAAGGTTACAGGTTCCATTTTCGCACTCTACCAAGGCCAAAGGGAATGCCAAACCTGCCTCAAAATCAATGGGCAGAGGCACACAAGCAAATTATGGCTCTCATGGACATGAGAGCTGTTCAAAAAGTACCAGAACAGGAACAAGGACAAGGTTTTTATTCAAGACTTTTCTTGGTTTCCAGAAGGGACAAAGCTTGGGAGACACATACTGGACCTATCGATTCTGAACACATAACTGGATGTACCAAAATTCAAAATGTTGACACTACAGCAACTTCTTCCCATGCTGGGCAAGAAAGCTTGGCTTGTTACTTTGGACCTCAAAGAGGCATACCTGCATGTCCCAATCAGACAAAATTGCAGAAGATACCTCAGATTCATAGCTGGCACAAAGCATTACCAATTATCTGCACTGCCCTTTGGATTATCTGCTGTGTCCAGGGTCTTCACAAAGTGCCTGGCACCAGTAATTGCATTTTGCAGACAGAAAGGAATTCAAATATATCCTTACTTGGACGACTGCCTTATTCAAGCAGAGAGCAAGGACATTCTACTACAACATCTTGCATTTGTAAAAAGATTACTAATGGGCCTAGGGTACACAATAAACAAAAATAAGTCAATACTAGTGCCCTCACAACAGATAATATTTTTGGGTGCCAGCTTAAATACAACTGCCCAGATGGCTTATCTCACACCAGACAAGCAAAGGCAACTGAATCAGTATTTTCATTTGATGGCAACAAAGACCCAACTCTCTGCAAGAAAAATTCTGCAGGCCTTGGGGTTCATGGCATTGTGCATTCTACTAATTCCATATGCCAGACTGCATATGAGGAAGTTACAATGGTATCTAAAAAGTGTATGGACTCAACACTGCCACAGTTTGGAAACAATAATACCACTCATTCCCTGCCTTCAACAGGAGCTTCGATGGTGGGCACAGGCATGTCACCACAACAAGGAACAGCTTTTACTTTACCCACAGCCAGGCAGACAATACCAACAAATGCATCGGATTATGCCTGGGGAGCACACATGGCAGGACAATGTATCCAGGGCAAGTGGACCACTGACTAAATGCATCTCCACATCAATCAAAAAGAGATGCTAGCTGTACAAAATGCCCTGACAGCTTTCAAGGACCTTCTGCATCCAGGACAATTGCTACTAAAGACAGACAACACCACGGTTATGTGGTACATAAACAAGCAAGGGGCACTCATTCCTACCCCCTATGCAGACAAGCAATGACTTTGTGGAACACAGCTCTGACCTATCAAGTTCATCTGCAAGCACAATTCCTGCCAGGAAAGAAAAATACACTGGCAGACGACTTAAGCAGAAACATCATGGATCCTCACGAGTGGAAACTAAATCCACAAGTATTCAGCATGATAAGTCAGAAATGGGGGAGCCCAGACATAGATCTCTTTGCCTCCCCTCTGAACTGCCAACTACAGAAATTCTGCACAAGGACTTACTACACACAAGCATGGAAAGTGGACTCTCTCTCATTCAGTTGGAAAACACTAAAAGTTTATGCCTTCCCACCACTGCCTCTCCTTGCAAAGGTACTCCTAAAAGCCAGACTAGAGAGGCCACAAATGATTCTGATTGCTCCGGACTTGCCACGCCAGCACTGGTACCCAATATTAAGGAACATGGCTCAAGGCCCAGCATGGATTTTACCTCAAATACCTCATCTTCTGACTCAGCAAAACAATCGGATCCTGCACAGCCAGCTCAAAACCTTGAATCTGCCTGCATGGCAGATTACTTAACAAGCCAGTCAACACTCCTCTCTAAAGCTGTTATGGATGTCATTTTGGAGGCCAGGAGGCCCAGCACCAGGAAATCTTATTCAGAAAAGTGGAAAAGATTCTGCGCCTGGAACCAGGCTTAGACCCTCTTGTCCCAAATATTCTTCAGATATTACAATACTTAACTGAGATGCCGGACAAAAGCCTTTCTTTTTCATCTATTAAGATCCATGCCTCTGCTGTTTCAGCTCATTACAACACGGATCCTCCTATGTTTTCTCACCCATTACTAAGACAATACCTCAGAGGGGCTAAAAACATAAGACCACCCCGAAGAGCACCAACACCACCTTGGGACCTCAACTTTGTTTTGGAAAAACTTACTTTGCCACCTTTTGAGCCAGCCATTTCAGCAGAATTAAAATTTTTATCATGGAAAACTGCTCTGCTGCTGGCAATAACTTCAGCACAAAGAGTCTCCGAGTTACAGGCACTAATGGCAGTGGAACCTTTCATCAAGACAGGGTTTCCTTAAGAACAAACCCTTCCTTTATGCCAAAGGTGGTATCCAGTGTGGCTCTTAACCAAACCATTCACTTGCCAACTTTTTATCCAAATCCCCAGAATAAAGGGGAGAGACTTCTTCACTCTTTGGACATACACAGGCAGTTACATTTCTACTTGGACAAAACAAAAGCTTTCAGGAAAACTGAGCAACTGTTTGTATCATATGCTGCTGGATCACAGGGAAAGGCTATTTCAAAACAGACCATTTCAAAGTGGATAGGACACTGTATCCGTTTCTGCTACTCACAACATGGAAAAACTGTGCCTAGTAACTTTAGGCCTCATTCTACCAGGGTGACAGCCACTTCAGCAGCCTTTCTTAGAGGAGTACCAACCAAGGATATTTTGGAAGCTGCAACTTGGAGTTCAGTGCACACCTTTACCAAGCATTATCACTTACCTCTATACTTGAAATCCAGAGCTGGCTTTGCCACTGCAGTTCTGCAGGGCCTCATAGCCACTCCTAATCCTATATAGACCCAGCCACCCAACCTCAGCTTTGGGATTCAACCCAAGTGTAATGACTGCAGCAGTGAAACACAATGAACATAGTACAGTTTTGTACCTACCATAAATGTAGATGTTCGAGTGTATTCTCTGCTGCAGTCCAGGTTACCCTCCCTCCAACCCCACTTTCTTAGCTAGGACTTATCTATACCTCTCTACCCTATACAACCTATGTGGTGTATTTGCTTGTAGCTAAAGGTATTGTTTCATATTTTTTATGTATGTGTTATTAGCAATATGTATTGCCTACCTATTTGGGGGCACCTGACATCCGGGGCAAGAAAAACTGA
Organism: Protopterus annectens; assembly: GCF_019279795.1. Classification (NCBI taxonomy): domain Eukaryota; kingdom Metazoa; phylum Chordata; order Ceratodontiformes; family Protopteridae; genus Protopterus; species Protopterus annectens. The sequence continues at coordinate 316,180,770 of NC_056741.1, forward strand.
AGAAAATGGTGTCGGCTGCATCTTATATACCCCTGGCACACTGACGTCAGGGAAGAAGTGACAGCAACCGACGCCGGATGAAGACTTTGGAACTCTGGCCGACTGCGGGACCGCCTGACGGCAGGATAACCCAAGTGTAATGACTGCAGCAGTGAATACACTCTAACATCTACATTTATGGTAGGTACAAAACTGTACTTTTCTTGTTTGTGAGTGTGCTTCATTATGGAGTTCTTGTTCGGGTGTGTGTGCATTTCTGATGGGTGTCATCAGCTACGGCTCCAGTGCGTATCCAGCATCCTCCTCTAGGTGACTGTCAGGGATGTCCCCATTGGTAAATCTCTGGTACAGCTGTGTCAGATGCCAGATGTGGGAATCGTGATAGCTTCCAGGGCAGCCAGCACACACATTCATTATTATGCCCTGGACATCACACACGACCTGGCAGTTGATGGAGGGGAAGCCCTTGCGGTTGATGTAGACCCTACCCCGCTCACCGGGTGGTGCTTTGATGTGTATGTGCGTGCAGTCTATTGCACCCACTACCTCAGGGTATTCTGCTATTTGGTGGAAAAGACCCATATTGCTGGCCAATGCCTCACGGGAATTGGGGAAATATACGTGCTCACCGACATGTGCTGACATGGCATCCAGGAACTGGTGCAGTACCCTGAATGCTGATGCCTGTGAAATCTCCATCATATCACAAGTTGGTCTCTGGAAGTTACCTGTAGCTAGTATTCTTAGACCAACACATACCTTGATATCCATTGGGATGGGTTCCCCTCCGTTGGTTCTGTGTGTGAGGCGTGGCCGGCACAGCTCAACAGTTTGCTGCAGGAGGTCTCTGTCCACCCTATAGCGCTCCACTGTCTCCAGCTCATGTAGCCCCTGGTAGATTACCCTGGGTCTGTACACTCATCTCCGTCTCCTCACCTCACTGTGGGTTTCTCAGCAGGATTCACAACATCACCACCCTCAGCACCTTGCACATGTTGGTTTATGATAGCAGGAGCAGCCCCTAACATTTTGTCTGACTTAAGCTTTTTAAGTTTTCACTCTTTGTATACTGCAGTGTTGCAGAGTTCTTGGGAAAAAACAGGGGAGACTGCTGTTTGCAGAGTTTAAAGTGCTGTGCTGGGCTAGTCTGCTGCCTGTGTAATTGGCTGATTCTGATATATTTCACCTGGCAGCTCTGCTAGTTCTCCTTGGTTAACTTCCTACTACTTCTTTTCCTTCCTTTTCCCTTTCTGTTTCCGCCTGGGGCAGCGCTGCGCAAACGAGCGCACACACTGTGTGCACATTTGCAAGAAATTTCAGATATATTCACTGCGTATACTTTTGGTTTTGGTTTCTGGTTTTCAAAAAGGACAACTGTAGACACGCCTCTTGCAATCCCGAGCAACTCAGGGCAGACACAAGACACTGTGCTCTAATAAGCATACAGCCATTCTGACACACCCCCTCATGATGTCACCTATCGTCTACTCTACTACTCACCTACTCTTACACTTACACTCTTGGGACATGGCTCACATGCTGGGGAAAATTGGGATTCACTATCCTTATCCTGATTTGCATAGGATTGCCTAATAATGCTTGGTTACATCTCTGACACTGAACCCCCCCCCCCTTAGCAACCAGTACTCAGTGGCCATTTTGTCTTCAGCCTGCCATTCACCTGCATGGCAGGATAAGCATTTTTGTGAAAATGCCTATTTTTGGCTATTTTTTTAAGCGCTGCACATTTGCTAGGCGCTGCGCTATGCTTAAACATCGGAGATCGGGTAAAAAAAAATTAGATTTTAATCATTTTAAACATTTAAAAATGCCAATGGCCTTATATCTGGCCATTGGCATGCTTCCTCAGCTGGATGCATCCTTTATTCGGAGCTGTCATAGCTCAGTTTTGCTATTTGCAGAACGGTACTCCGTTACCAATGGAGTACATTTCTGCAGATAATACTACTCTTCCACGGACAGGTTAGTGTTTCCTGAATTGCATGTTTACCACCTCATTTGCATAGCTTTCAGCAGCAAATGAGGTAATTTGCATACCATGACACTGTCCGTGCAAGACTAGCTTTAGAAGCTCTCATGCACGCCCCTGCCGGCTGTTGCTGGATCACTCGGCAGACATATTGGCTGTCTGACATCTTACTCTACAACTCCGTACAAGCTTTCGTAAATCCAGCCCAAAATGTTGACTATAGCCATGGATTTATGTATACATTCATGACTTGGTTCAGCAGAACCCTTATTTATGGGGATACAAGATGAAGTATTTAGGAGTGAGGACTAAAAAGGCTTCTGTTATTGCAGCTAAGGATATGTGGGAAGAGGTTAAACAAAAGATCATTAAACTGAGAAACTGGAAGCTCTTCTTTATGGATAGTAAGATAGAAGCAGTGGGAATGTTTTCAGTCCCTTTTGTTTTATGTATATGTTAAGCATATTTTTATCAACCAGAGGAAACGTTATGGACAATACTTAATAAAGAGTTGAATTAATTTATCTGGGAGAGAAAGAGAGCAAGAGGTAAGTGGGATTAGTGAACCTCCCACTAGTACAAGGTGGGTTGGGGTTACTTTATTTGTAGGGAAATTTTAGAGCAGCACACAGTTGAGGCTCATACATAGGCTAAGCAGAAGGTTATAAAGTAGAAAGGAATGATGATGAAGCAAGGGGTGTAGTTCAAGAAGTAAGGAGACGGTGGGAATTTGGCTGCAGATCCTTAAAGGGAATAATAACCATACAGAATATTACATTCATAAAGTTGCAGCAGGTATTCTAAAAACTAAACTAACACATGAATGGAAAAAGGTGATTTTACTAATGGGGATGACTGCAACTAGGGATGCAGAAAATAGGGAAGATGGGGCTGGTAATTCAAAAAAAAAAACCTGGGAAAGGAACCAAGGTATTGAGAGCATATAACTACAGAGGGAAAGGTAATTGGGTGGGGTGAGGCCAAGAAAAAGTTTGTGCTGCAGGTCATAGACTGCCTTCCCTATCAGGGATTGATATCAGGGTATAGGTGAGGAGAAAGAAAGAAGTAGGGAAGTCGTAAGTGAAAGACCAGCTCTGGCAGAGTTTTTAGTTGAATCAAAAACAGTCGCTATTAATAAAAAGGGGGTAATTAGTTGGGCCTTTGAAATGTATGTTAACTATAAAAATCAATCAGAGGAGGTTAAATAGGATAGGCAAGAGAGACTGGGGAAAGCAGTTTTAAAGGAGCAATGGGAGGACATGTGTATGACTTCTAAGTATTCAACAAAGTCTAGAAGGTTTAGGATTTTTGCTTGGAAGTGTTTACACGGATATTTTTTACCCTAAGCAGCCTTCAAGGAATTTTTCCTTAGGTAGATAGATGTTGGAGGTGAGATAGAGAATAAAAAGGTAACTGGGAAGATTTTCGGGGGGGGGGTGCAATGATTGAGAGAGACAGAAATTCCCTTGAGAGTACTCTTAGAAATATTGGGGGAGCAAATGACTATAAGGAAATGTATCTGAATTGCTTAGAAATAGTAAGGTCTAATGAAGTTTAATTTTGTTGGCTGCCAAAAAAAAGCAGTCGCTAGGAAATGGAAATCGGAATCTAAATCAACTGTATTAGAGGTATTGAATATTGTAAAAGAGATAAAAGAACTGGAAGAGATATCTTTAGAAAAAGGAATGGGCAAATTACACAGAAATAAGTAGAGTTTGTGGGGTCAGTGCATGCAGTATACAGGAGGAAGAGGAGTGAGATTTAAGTGAGTGCAGAATTTGAGTGGCTTGCGGAATGTTAGACTGAGAATTCTTACAAAGAAAAACACAATTTATAGTATGTGTACACGGGAAAATGTTAGTAATGTATGTTTTTTATTAATGTGTGTCTGCCTATGTCTTTAAGTGATATTTTAATAAAAGTACTTAAATGCTGCCTTGCTCCTCTTGTAAGGCAAAAACTTTAGACAGTACACAGTGGCATTTCACACTCCTTTGTACATTTTTTCAAGGGATTTCTTTATAAATTCCCATGTCACTCTGTCAGATGTTTTTTTTTTTTTTAACATTGCAGTGCCTACATTTCTTAAAACTGAACAAGGAGAAAGAGAAGGGAGAGAAAATGAAAAGTGAAAAAACAGGCACCCCTATTTACTTCAGTATCTCCATTACACTTAAAAATAACTCAAAGAACTTTACTTTGTAACATGCAAAGAAAACCATGCACTTTCAGAATAGTACTATTAAGAAAAAGTTTGTTTACTAGTTAACTTTCTTCCTTCTCTTCCCCTCCCTTGTGAATTTTTCTAAACATTAAGGACATGAAATGGGGCATATGCATTAGAGCCCACTACAAGTTTAGTCCAAGAAAGTCCAATATTTCCAAATTCTCTTGTTCTATCCCTGTTCATCTGCATCTTCTATTAAAGGTCTAGGCTGTTTGGAGCATGCACGCAATGCACCCTTTTAGTTAGGTAAGTCCTGTTGTGGAATAGCAGTTCATTTGCTTATTTGTGCTTTCATAAAATTATTGCAGTCTGTTCCTTCTAGCTTATCTGGTACAGCAGAGAATCTCAGGGTTTCCCTAAGTGCTCTGTCCTCTACTAATTTTATTTTTTTTTAAATATCTCTTGTGCAGTCTTATATTCTGACAGACATTTTTTTCATTTTGATCTCTGAATTTTGCAGTTTTATCTCCTTACCTGAATATGATAAGGTAGACAGAACCACTAATTGACATGTGAACTCTAAGTGAGCAGGCTGCTATACTGGGAACAGCTGTGTTAAGTAGGATAACTCACTGATGTCATCCTGCAGTTGGTGTGCTTAAGTGGAGGGTGCCACATTTTCACCTAAAAAATAGTAAAGGGTTGCACTACTTTGGAAGGATCCATTTAAATACTGTACTACTCAAAGTTGGTCTCAGTAAAAGAAAACTAATGAGCTTTTGAGATACTTTGTTTAAATCATCCTGAACTGTTCTGATTTCTTTTATTCAAAAAGAAAATGTTTGTCGAACTCTTGTGGGATGCAAGCTGTTGTAGTTTAAGATCCGTCTGCATTTCTCTTAACACACTGACTTTTTTTTACCATTTTCTGAGTTTGTAGACAGGATCTGTCTCGAGGCCTTTTTTTAAACGTCAAGTCAGAAGCATAGTCACGAAGTCCTCTTTACCACCTGAAGTATGCTTTGGTGCTTTGAAGAATATGAATTGTGTCCTGCACATCAGCTGTTTGAATGGACATCCATTCACAAACTGAGTTAACAGCCTAGCAAAAGTGACAGTTTATTATCCTGCTTAGCTCTCACCTGGTCACAGTATGATACATAGCTGAAAATGCCTGCATTTTCAGTGCCAGAGAAGCTGATCAAGGTACTAGTGCTCTGAATTAAAAAAATATATGTATTCTATTTGGGACCCTCATTGTACTTGAAAACAAGTTTTGAGTACTAGCTTATTAGACCCTTTAGAATTGAGAAATGAACAGAAGATTCACTGTTTGATCCTTGCTGAAAAGTGTGACGAGACATGCATATGTAATAGGGATATTGTCCAAATAAAACCAGGAGCATCAGAATCTCACATCATTTGTTTGTGCCCTTTACTCCCAGGAATTAGAGGAACCCAGATATTTTATGTAATTTATTGCAGCATTGATTCTTGGTATTTTCTGCCTGCTTGAGGCACAGGCCAGCTAGAGTACCAGAGCTCTCACTTCCTCGTTTCACCCAGTGGACTCCCCCCCCCCCCCCTTCCGACATTAGGACACTGTTGGTATAAAGGATAATCTGCTCACATCTTCAGATGTACATTGTAATATTTACTATTATTGTCTTAATTTTTGGGATAACCTGCCAGTCTTCCAGGGGCTTCCATCTCCCTTGAGCTTCAGCCAACACTGTGCTTCTGGTGTCAGATAATCTGACACATCATCATCTTCAGATCTTCCTTTGCCATGCAGTTGTGTTCGTATCTCTTTACCACATGTAATGTGGCAGTCATCTCATTTCAGTTTTCTGGAGACATTTAAGTACCTACAACAGATTTCATTTTTTTTTACATGATTATTGATCAACACAAATAACCCGCGGTGGTGGTGCTGCTGCGGTAGCGTTGTCACCTCACAGTAAGACGCTGTCCGGTTCGAGTCTCAGCTAGAGCGTCTTCTACGTGGAGACATGCGTGAATGGGCGTACCTTCGTTGAAGGTTGTCCATCAGGCCTGGAAAGCCGGTACATAAAAATCAACTGCCAATCATTAGCGGACCGGAGTTCCACTGTGGCGACCCCTAACCGGGAAAAGCCGAAAGACACATTGATCTCCTTATCTGAATATCTGTTTAAAGCTTCTTCATTTTTTCCAGCCTTTTAGTGTTTGAATTGATGTACTCCATCAGTGTTTCATTTATTTTAGTCAGGTCTGTGTGCAGTTGCCTTATACTTTCCTCTAAGTTGCTAGATGTCATGCCTGGATCTTGCACTGCTTTTTGCAGAACAGCAGTAGTACTTTTCTCAGTCAGTGTTTTTTTTTTTTTTTGTCACCTTTTGTAGCTGATTTTCATTCAGATCCTCTGTATTTCTTTTATTTCCTGGCATCCAGGCAGTGGACTTACTAGACAGTTACAGAAATTTTCCCAGAAATTTTGGTCCACTGGCTTTCTTTAAGTTTATTTCTTCACTTTGGGAGAGCTTAGAACTAAGCTGTTATTCAGTGTGTGGCCATCTTGGAAGTCCATGCTGTCAAATGCTTTTTTTTGCATTAAACCTAGTAACAATATATCATGATTTTCTGTGCATCCTTTTGACTCGTAAGAGTTCTGTAAATAGTCAAATTTTTGCCTGCCTTCTATAAATCCACATTGATTCAGTTTTTATTCTTCCCAATATCTTTGCATTCTTTTCACCAAAAGTCGTTATAAGCACTTTGTAGTTGTGGGTCGCAATCAAAATAGGGTCCATTTGACCATGAATCAAGGCAGTAGATTCATAGATTAGTACTAAGCTAACTGCCCTTGCGAGCCATTTTAAGCCTAGCCAATTATCCCTTGTGAGACTCAAACCCTGCACCTTGTGTTTGCAAGGCAAACACCTTAACCATTAGGCCACCCTCCCAACCTTTCGTTTATAACATTTAGTTTAAAATCAGTGAAAAAAGTTGCAACATTATCTGGTATTTCTTGAACAAAGTCTGCCATGTTTACAATCAAACTAAACAGTTAACAGGAACTGGAAGACGGAAGTTACAATTGGTGTACGTAACTAGATAGTGTGATTTGGAACTGAAACTGGAATGGGTTGCTGCTGCAGTAAGTTAATACAGTTAGATTACTGCATTTCAATCACTGGTAAATACATAACAGAAATTTGTTATGCAATTTTATTTCAGTTGTAGAATATATCTAATTAAGCTTCTAATTAAGACAATTTAATTAGAATTAGTTCAGAACTTTCCCTTCCTTTGGTGTAGCTGCCATTACAAAATCAGATGCATACCCCTACCCAGAAAAATGTTGATGTTTTTAACACTGGTGTCCTTTCTGTACACTACCACAGGGGCCTCCCCTACTCTCTCTCTTATAGCATAGTCTCCTGCCAAAATAAACCAGTTCTTGTAGACAATGTCCTGAATCAGTGGGAACTGAGAGGTGTAAGTTAATTAACTTACTTCCTATATGCCATAAGAGAGGGAGTAGGGGGAAGCCCCTGTGGTAGTGTACAGAAAGGACATCAGTGTTAAAAATATCTTAGAGAGGAGGAAAGGTGTCAATATGGCTGGAGCATAAGGGAGAATGTCCAAATGCAAGCAGTGTACTCACTCCAAGTATATTTTGGAAGGTGACAGTGTTTTTCTTAACTGATATGGATGGGTGAAATTTCAGTATAAGTACAACTGTAGCAGTAAGAATGTCATATATGCTGGAATTTGTCAGAAGTGTGCCTGTTTTTATATAGGCAAGACCAAAAGTGCCTTTCATACACGTATTTACCAGCATTTATATGACATTAGGAAAATGAACCTAAAAAATTCAGTGGCCAAGCACGTCAATGCCCACCCAGGTCACAATTTTAAATTCACAGTTCTTGAACAGCTGACTATGGATGAGAGAGGAGGTCCTATGGATTACTGGTTTGAATACAAAGAACTGTTATGGAAATTAAGAGTCAACGCCAGTATTTTTCCAAGGTTGAATGAAGTTGTTTCAATAACCAGCTTTTTGAGGTTAAAAGCGGATTTTTTTTATCTAATTGTTGATTTTTTCATCTAATTGTTGATTTTTTATTCAATTGTTCACTTTATGATTTTTTGTCAAAATACTAAGTTTAAAGTACATGTTGAATCGTGTTATAATTAGCTTGTTTTTATCTTGCATGTGTAATTGTGTAGCAAACAGGGAGTCTGTACCTTTAAATTCCTTTGGTGTTTTTTACAAATTGGTTTGGAATGTGTTTGTAATGAGTATTTAAGGAGTGGGGTGGAGGCACTCTGTTTTTTCTGAAGTCATCAACTGTAATCTGTGACGAAGGCGCTTAAGACTAAATTTTATCCTTGTTTCTTGTAACACCGGCCTGCTTTGAGATTTCTCAGTTTGTGTTACTTGGTTGGTTGTTATAAAAAGTACTAGCCAGACTTTTATTTTCTCTGCTGCTTGTTTTTACATATTTATATTGGAATTCCATTACTGCCAGAGGTTTTCCTAATATTCTGGTTTGTCATTTCTTCAGTTTGTTTCCTTTGTTTTTGGTGTTAATATCCATTTTTCTAATTACTACTTTTCTTAACTGAGGAAGTTATAATTGTGTGAAGTATGTTAACTATTTCAATCATGATACTATCAACCTTTGCATCTTTAACTCTGATCAGTACTAGCAAGAAACTACGATCCCTCTTAAAATCATCTAAGGCTAGCTTCGAAAGAAAAATTGCACAAGACGCTAAAGGTAATCACAAGGCTTTCTTTAGTTATGTCAGAAACCTGGGTGGAAACTCCGATATGCTCTGAGTTAGTGCAAAATGACAAAAAATACACTGAACCCACAGCCATTGCCAACATCCTGGCAGACAGGTTCAGTGCAAACTCCCCCCCCCCCCCAAATGAGCAAATGACTATCCCAACAGAGTGTAGCCTCCGTGACATCACAGTTGCACAGTTGAGAGCTGCCCTCTCCAAAGCAAAAAACACAGCATCAATGGGACCAGACGGTGTCCCTGGCTGCGTTTTACACGAGCTCCAAGAAGAACTGAACCCTCACTTAAAATCACTGTTCAGTCTCAGCCTTACAACAGGATATGTACCCAAAGAATGGCGTACAGCAACAGTGGTCCCACTCCATAAAGGTGGTGCCACAACGGACCCTGGAAACTATCGCCCTATAAGCCTAACTAGCCTGGTCTGCAAAGCTATGGAGCGTATCATCATGGAACTCATAAATATAGACATTGGGAACCTCCAAACACTGGATCCTACCCAGTTCGGCTTTAAGGGCAGATCTTGCCTCTTGAACCTGGTCAATTTCTTTGAAACAGTCACCAAGGCCATAGACGAAGGGAAGGTAGTCCACACAGCCTACCTTGACCTTGCAAAAGCCTTTGACACAATACCCCACTCGGGCATCATAAATAAGCTCACCAGCTTAAATATCAAACCCCTATGTCACAAGATGGGTTGCAAACTGGCTTAGGGATAGAACCCACATGGTCAGAATTGCAGGTGCCATGTCAGACACTAAACCAGTTACAAGTGGCGTCCCACAAGGCTCAGTCCTGGGACCTCTCTTGTTCGGTATATATTTCTCCGAGGTACAGGCTAACACAGGAGGACTATGGCTGACAAAGTTTGCAGATGACTGCAAACTGGGGGCCATAATCAACTCGCCAGCTGACACAAGCATCCTCCAAAAAGGTCTCACAGAGACTGATAACTGGTGCCAGAGCCATGGCCTAAAGCTAAATGCCAAAAAGTGCATAGTCATCCCCTTTGGGAAAAACAAAGTGCCCACAAATTACCACATAGGTGGTAATCCATTAAGTACGGAAGAAGTAATTAGGGATTTGGGGATCCAAGTAGATTGCAATCTCTCCTTTGACAATCACATTGCCAAAGTGGTTAGAAAGACATTCTATATAGCCCACCTTATCACGAAGGAGTTCACATCTAGATCAAGAGAGGTCATTGTGCCCCTCTACTCATCAGGCCCAAAATTGCATACAATGCCCCATTTGGGATGTACCTTACCCGACACCTGCTACAACTAGAAAGACCCCCAAAAGTACCTCACCAAGAGGATCAAGGGACTCAAACAGATGCCCTACGCAGTTAGGCTAAAGAAACTCCAGCTCTACTCAGTTGCTTACCGCCTACTCAGAGGCGATCTGTGCCTGATGTATAAAGCCATGTCCAACCCAGAATTAATGGACATGCTCCACCTCAAGAAATCCAAATCCATCAGAACTACACGCTCCAGTGACTTAAACCTCAGCACAGAAATAAATAGAACATGCTGGAGGGACAGATTAATATCCCAGAGGCTCCCCTCACTCTGGAACAAAATCCCAATCCATGTCAGACAGAGCCCCTCAATGACCCTCTTCAAGAAGAATCTTGACGTTTGGATGGGAGATCGTAAATTTACCCCTGGGATCTCTTATGTATCACTGCTAGACAGAGGCACGGTAAACTAACCTTAAATGGGCTATCTTCTGTGACCTACTATACAGAGGCACAGTCAACTAATCTAAGAAGGGTGGTGAAAGCCAAACACACTTTGGCTAGGCTTGTAAGTGCCCTAGGGCAGATAGCCTAGTATCAACCTATGAACCTATATATTGTAGTGTAATGATTTAGCATTGCATTCATAAGTTTTTCCTGGGTCCACTACCACCCTGCCATTCTTATAATTCTTGATTTTAGTCACCATCATTTCAACCTGTTGCCTTAAATGTATTGTCAACAATTTAATCTCTGTAGGGTCATTGTAAAAAAAAAATTAAAAACATATGTTCATTCATGTTTTCTAGTTACTGTTGTACAGACAGTCTAGCTCCTTCTAGTTGTTCAACTCGGTGGAGTCTACTTATTTTGTGCTTTTATAAATCCCTTACTTTATAAGCCCGCTAGAGGTCTACTGTTACTATTATTCCATAGCTCATTTGCTTTCATTGTGACCACATTTATCATTTTCCATTTACAGTTGCACTGTTTTCTGTGAGGTCTTTACTGTTTTTAGGTTCAAATCTAATAATATTTCAGTTAATGTTTAAAGTACCATCATTAAATGGCTTCCTTTTCAGAGGAATACTGGAAAATACCAGTGTTTAACTTTAGTAATCAAGTAAAAGTGTATTGTGATAATTTGTTGAGATGGGTGGTGTGTGACACAATCCCTGAATATGTTGTCATAGCTTAGGCTGTTCTGTAGTATTCTTTATTTATGTGAAATCTATCTAATCTTGCTCAGAAACCATATTTCACTGAAAATATGTTTCTTCCACTTCATTCTGACTTCTTTTCATTACATCAGTAAGAACAAATACATGTATATATTTATCTAAGTGTCTACCCTCAGTGGTATTCTGTGATACCTTGACTCTCCAGAGACGACTTATTTCCTGTAGTGTTCCTGTGTCCTGCTGCTACCATACATTCTTAGTGAAAGCTTGTAACTTTTCCCATAGTCTGTATATTTTGTTTCACTGCTTTTGGTGGAATGTGTAGTGTAGTCAGTGTAATTCTTCACACTCTGACAGTAACTTCTTGGCACTATAACTGTTCCCTGCCTGTGTCTCATTTGTTCCTCAGTCTTGCTCCCTGTACCCTTTTTAGTTAACAGTCCTACATTTAACAAACTTCTCCATCAACATTTCCGGTTACATTATTGTTGTGAATCTTGTTGTGTAGCCTATAATTAGTCAACATACTTCTCAATGATTTTGCATTGCTAGACCTAATACCTGCATTACATCCATCATTATACAGTATTCCCTGTTTTCTGGAGGGCCACTCTGGTGGCACTGAAGCCCAGGGTGAGGGCCCGGGTGGTGCCATCACGGGTGCAGATCTTGGTGGTAGTAGAAATATTCAAACAAGAGCTTTGAATGCCGAAGTGGAGAAGGGTTCCATGTGAACAGCTGTTGAACATGGGTCAGTCGGTCCTAAGAGATAGGCGAGTGCGATTTGGAAGGGACGGGCGATGGCCTATGTCGCCCCAGGCCAATTGAAAGGGAGTTTGGTTCAGATCCCCAAATCTGGAGTGGTGGAGACGGGCGCCTCGCAGCATCCAGTGCGGTGACACAAACAATCCCAGAGAAGCTGGTGGGGGTCCCTGGGAGAGTTCTGTTTTCTTTGTAAAGGGCAGGGCGCCCTGGAATGGCTTCACCCAGAGAGAGGGGCCTGCGCCCTGGAAAGCGTTGTTGTTTCGGCGGTGTCAGGTGAGCTCTCACCAGCCCTTGAAAATCCGGGGGAGAGGTATAAGTCACGTGCCGGGCCGTACCTATATCTGCAGAAGGTCTCCAAGGTGAACAGTGTCTGGCATGTTAGAACATTGTAGGTAAGGGAAGTCGGCAAGCCAGATTTGTAACTTCGGGATAAGGATTGGCTCTAAGGGCTGAGTTGGTCGCGCTCTGACATGAAGCAGGGCTGGGGGCATGATGCAGCGTTGCCTCCTCACCTCATTTCCCCCTACCGAGGGCCCGGGGGGACAGTGGCAGCGACTCTGGATGTGTGCCAGGCCTTCCTGTGGATCTCCCCGGCTGTGGCAGGCACCGGTCCTGACCTGCGTCCCGCATCTTCCAGCAGCTAACAGCTGACTTAGAACTGGTGCAGACTGGGGGAATCTGACTGTTTAATTAAAACAAAGCATTGCAATGGCCCAAGACGGCTGTTGATGTGATATGATTTCTGCCCACTTTTCTGAATGTCAAAGTGAAGAAATTCAGTGAAGTGCAGGTAAACAGCAGAAGTAACTATGACTCTCTTAAGATAGCCAAATCCCTCATCATCTAATTAGTGACGTGCATGAATGGATGAACAAGATTCCCACTGTCCTTACCTACTGTCTAGCAAAATCACAGCCAAGGGAACAGGCTTGGCAGAATCAGCGGGGAAAGAAGCTTGAGCTTGACTCTAGTCTGGCACTGTGAAGAGACATGCAAGGTGTAGAGTAAGTGGGAGGCCTTGACTGCCAGTGAAATACCACTACTCATCATTTTCTACTTACTCAGTGAGGTGGGGGTGTGTGAGCCTCATTTCTGACTGCAGGTGCCCGGGTGCGACTTGCTCTGGCAACAGTGTCAGGTGGGGAGTTTGACTTGGGCGCGGTACACCTGTCAGAGTAATGCAGGTGTCCTAAGGTGAGCTCAGGGAGGATAGAAACTTCCCGTGGTGTTTTCTGTCATATCAGTTCATTCATTTTTCATTTAAACGCAAACGTTTATCAGACAGTATGTAGTGACATCAAGATATGGTTAAGTAGTTTATTTCGCACTGCTAATTACTAATAGCAGTGATTTTAAAACATTTTTTGTGTGCATGTTTTACGTTTACTTATACCAATTTCCTTTAGTCAGTGTATTTTTGTGAATATTGTTTAATGTAATTTCTGTCTACATACTTATTCTCATTAATTTTATATGCATTCCCTAGCATACTTCTCAACTGTCCTGATTTTCACAGAATGTCCAGAGTTTTGCATCATATTTTTGGTTTTCTAGCAAATCACTGGGATGATCCCAGGACTGAAGTCACTAAATAATGATATACATAAGAGTTTTAAGATTTCATCACTTTCAGAAAATGCATGTTAATTCAAATCCAGTAGTTCTAGCAACTTTGAGTTTATAAGAGCAGTTTTTCAAATCTGTCCCTGTTTTTGGGCCTTTGCCCCCCTCCCCCTATGTCAAGCATTGTCCAGATTTCTTGTACCAAAAGATTGAGAGGTATGATTCCTATACATAGTACATACCTTACCAGAACTAGAATTGTACAGTGCTATTTTTTGGTTTCTATAGCATAATATATTGATTTCCATTTTCATTCACCATTCACTTACTTCTTCCCCACTCCCTTCCTTGCTTCTTAGCTTTTGTACTACAAACAACATAAAACACAGATTGCAGTTTGAAAACAAGGAAATTTAGAAGACTTCCTCCAGTGTGGATCCCTCACTCAGTTAAATTAACTTTAATTTTTTAAGGAAAAGTTTGACATATACTTATTGCATTAAGAGTAATAAAATTGTTATTTTCTGTCTATTGCTTCCTCTTTTCAAGTGTCATTTAGAATGCAGCTCACATTTTGATTATATTTCATCCTTTTCCATATACAGTAAAGTCAATTATCCGAAACATCAGTTATCCGATCCAGCCTTCCAAAGTTTTTGAGTAGGAAAAATCGTAAATTCTGAATATGTGAACATTATACGTATTCACTTGCACTTCCCTGTTAAGTTAGCGAATGCTGTTTAATCGACAGCTAAATGACGAAACTGCAAAATCCCGAATTCATGGAACAGCAATTTTTTTTACCCAGGGTAAAAAATCACTGGACCGTTTTCAGGACTTTGCCATTTCCTCAACTGTGGTGCGATCTCAGAGTTGGTATATTTAAGTAGAGGAGTGTGTTGGGGGCACAGCCCCCCACATCGGGGGGGGGGGGGGTGATGGCCCTAACTTTATTTTGTGTATTTTTTTTTTTTTTTGGACCATCGATTTTTTTTTCCCCTGGGAAAAAAATCGCTGTTCCATTTATTTGGAATTTTGTGTTTTCGTTTTTTTGGGTCGATTATACAGCATTTGCTATTTCATGCGTTCACTGTTGAAATATAGACCCTTCACTTGTGCATGTTTTTTTAGCTTGTAGCATGAAAAATATTCTTTATTGTCCACTGGAATCATTGAATAGATGAGTGTGTTCACTGCATGTAGAAAAAAACAAGATTTTATAAGTTTTTTATCTGATCCAATGTGTGTTTGATTATCCAAACCACCCTAGGTCCCAATTAGTTTGGATTATTGACTCTACTGTAAACATTTATGCTTTAAGTTGTGCTTTTATTCTGTGTTCTCAGTGCATTTTTTTATGGAATCTTCCAGTTTGAAAACTATTTCATATCCTTTAATTTAGCCATCATTTTCTTTTGGAAAACATGAAAAGGCTTCAAAGGAAATCTGTTCTTGAAGTGCCCATAGTTTGCTTTTGTGCACCTTTTGACTGGTTGATTGTGCCATTGCCATCCTCTCCTACTTACTGTTTTCTTTTTACCAGTTCATCTTGTGCCTGTCAAAGGTATGTGTAGTTTTTTAATCTAAGTGGATAGAAAGTAATGCAGGATATAGTAACCTGAAACAAAGTTTCATTTCTCTGTAGAGCTTTATGGAAGGAGGGAAAGCATTGTTGTCAATTTGTGTTTGTAAGGAAAACATTGTCATCCATGTAAACACTTGTCTCCAACCTTTGATTGTTCTCTTCTTCCACAAATAGAAAGGATTTCCTCTTCATGTGATATTTCTGCAATTTAATCAGTGTAGGTCTCTGCTGCTTTTCATTCTTAAAATGTGGACATTTACTTATATGTGCCGTTTCTATTTTAATGTCATCAGTAAAAAGTCCAGCCCTTCTACTTGTTTTCTCATAAAATCTTTTCAGTCCTTCTTTTCTCTTTTGTTCTGGTTCTGCTTTAAATCTCTCAAGTTGTCTGTGTGTGATCTAACCTAGAGTTCATCTTGTATCTTGACATTTGTTCGTATTTTAATTGCTATTTCATAATTTTTATGAAATTATAAAAATAAAAAAAAAATTTCTTTTATTTCCTTTGCAGAAGTTTTTCATAACAAGTATTTCTTCTGAATACCTGGCTAAAACATCTGTTTCATGCAGCCTTCTGTTATTTGTCTCTCTCCCTGTTCCAACATGGACCCATTTATTTTGAATGCATTTGATCAATATTTGTCTCTAGGGTGACTGAGGAGTTTTCTCCTTTAGTTGCCATTGCCTCCTGCTTTTCCCAGCTGGGCTCTACCACGCTACTTTCAGTCCACTTCTGAGTTTCACAGTTACGCTCCCTTTTACGTCACTGGAGCATACACACTGCGCCGTCTAAATAAGTCCTGCCAAGGAACACTTAACTAGTCCAGTTACTTATTTGTAAAATTAACAGTCTGTTGCTTTCATTTGCTGTTTTTTTTTTTGAAACAGCTGTTCTTGAGAAGCTGTCTTTATTTCAGCCTTTTTTAGTTATTTTATTAGTTTATCTGAATAGCAAGTTAAAGCTTCTTTCTTCCAGACTTTTGTTATTTGATTTTATATATTCCTTCAGTATTTCATGTATTTAAACACCTCTAAGTGCATTTGATTATTTTTTTCTTCTAAATTGCTTGAAAGACATCTGCTGTATCGTAGTTGACATTTGAACTGTTTCTTTTTGAGGATTCTTGTCATCCAGAGTATTTCTTCTGGTTGATTGTCTTTTTTGCTGACACCAAGGAAATGTAATTACTAGCCAGTAACTGAATTTTAACCAAATTGATGGCTTTTACTGGATTTTTTTTTCAGTTTTCTGAGTTTTCACACTGGGAAAGCTCTACCCAACCTGTTCATCAGTGTACGGCCATAGGATCATAGGAGTGTATTAGACTGTTGGCCCTGAGGCCCTTACAAGCCTAGCCAAGAATTTACCCCATGTTCTTACAAATCAGCACTCGATGTCCCTGTCCAGCAGGGACACAGGTGGAATCCCAGTGGTGTCTTCTGTTCCCTATCCAGTTATCCAGGTTGATCTTAAAAATGGTTAATGAGGTACTTTGCTTGATGTGGAGAGGGAGCCTGTTCCATAGAAGAGGGAGTCTCTGGGACACACATCTGTCCCGCCCAAAAAGGCCTATTGATGTTACAGACCAGGTTGAGGTCACACATGTGGGTTACTTGAGTAGAGCTTGACTTTGGGGATGTGCAGCAGTCCCATCAAGGCGAGGTCTGAGATCGCTTTGTATGCCAGACAGAGATCACCTCTGAGGAGTCTGTATGAGACTGAGTAGAGGGGGCAGGGGTTTTAGCCTATCTGTGTTGGGTAGATGTTTGAGGCCCTGGATTCTCCCGGTAAGGAGCCTCTGTGGTCTCTCCAGCTGCTGCATGTGCTTTGTGAGGTACATGCCAAAAGGGGGGGTATTGTACTCAGTAATGAGTCTTGTAAGGGAAGAATACAAGGATTTTATGAACTCCTTGTCTCTGAATGAGATGCCCTTACTAATGAGGTGGGCCATGTAGAAAGCTTTCTGTACAACGGAGGCAATATGGTGGTCCCAATTCACTTTGCTATCAACCTGGGTGCCCAAGCCTCTCACGACTGATTGCATGCTTAGGACCTTGTTATTAATGTGATCATTTGTGGGGACATTGCTCTTCTCAAAGGGGATGATGATGCATTTTATGGCATTCAGTTTGAGGCCATGTTTCTGGCACAAGTCATTTGTTTGTGTGAGATCTTCTTGGAGGATGTCCACATCACTAGGGGAATTGATGACCGCTCCCAGCTTGCAGTTATCTGCAGACTTGGTCAGCCCTAGCCCAGTGGTTTTGGCATGCAACTTAGAAAAGTATATTCCAAACAAAGAGGCCCCAAGACCAATCCCTGGGGTGCACCGCTCATTACGAGTGTACTGCCCAAGGTTATTTCCCCTATTTTGACTAGGTGGGTTCTATCAGTGAACCAGTTTGCTACCCATCTGGGAACATACGGATTGATGCCTAGTTGAGCGAGTTCATCTTATACTCAAGTGGGGAATATTATCAAAGGCTTGGGCCAGGTCAAGGTAGACGATGTGCACAGTCTTCCCCTTGTTATGACTTTAGTGACTGTCTCAAAGAAGTAAATCAAATTTAACAGGTATGACCTCCACTTGATGAAGCCAATCTGTGTGGGATTGAGTGTTTGGAGGTTGCCAATGTCCTTGTTAATGAGGTCCATGATAATGATTTCCATGGCCTTGAGATCAGGCTAGATAGGGCTGATGGGTCTGTAATTTCCTGGATCAGTGGACACTCCACCTTTGTGCAAATGGATGACAGTGGCTATCTTCCATTCGGCTGGGACAAAGTGTGTGTGTAATGGTGCTGCATGTTTCTGCCTGAGTTCATGTAAAATGTAGTCTGGGATGTTATCAGGTCCCATGGAGGCGGTATTTTTTGTCTTTGAGAGGGCAGTGATGACCTGTTCCCTAGAGATAAGGGGATGGGGGCAGGTGCTGGGGATGCCCTGATTTACTGATGGGGGTGACAGAGGGGTGAAGTTTTCACTGAACCTGTCTGCCAGCAGGTTGGCTATATCTACAGCATTTGTGTATGTAGTGTCCTTGACCACCAGTTCTGAGCAGATCTGAATGCTTCCTTTGAGATTGCGGACATATGTGAAGAATCCTTATGATTGTCTTTAGTAGATGTGGCCAGGTTGAACTCTAAATTTGCTTTGGAGGATTTCACTAGTACTCTTATTTGCTTGTTCAGGCTAAAGAGTGATTGCTTCCAATTAGGCAGATGCTACTTTTGGTCCTGGACCAGTTCTTTCCTTTTATTATAGAGTTTATTTATTGCAGATGTCCACAGGGCAGGTTTACTCTTCCTTGAGGAGGAGGATTTTTGTCCTGCCTGGTATTCCTGATTCCATGCAGCTATATAAATGCTTGTATAGTTCATTGGTGTAGGTTTGGACATAAATGTGCCAGTTCCTATGGAGGGGGATGGGGCTGTGAAACTGTTTATACCTTCCCTCAGGAGGTTGTAATCAGCTTTGGAGAAGTTTTTTTGCTTGACCCTAACTGGGGGGAGTGAGTTGGGAGGATGGTGACTTTGAAAGTGGCTGCTTTCTGGTCTGATCTTATGAGGAAGGCTAACACTGTAGGGATGCTGCAGTGGTTTCTCATGTTGGTTAATACCAAGTCCAAGATATTAACACCTCTTGCGTGGGCATCGACCAACTGGTGCAAGGCATTTGCACTGATGAAATCAAAGAATCTCTGAGCATTTGTGTTTTGGCATGAGTAGTTCTTCCAGTCTATGGTTGGATAGTTAAAGTTGCCCAGGATCAGGGTAAAGGATTGAATCTTGATAGATTTGCAGAGGTCCAGATAGGTGGAGTGGGCATCTTGAGTCAAAGTTGGGGCCTGTAGCTAGCTGTGATTTGAGTAGGGGTCTTGTCAGTGGTTAAATGCACTTGGAGTGTCTCCTGTGCATCATACTGTTTGACTAGCCTGGAGGTATGTATGTATGTATGTCTTTAATATTATATTGCAACTCCACCTCCTTTTACTTTGCTGCCCATGGTTTTGGGAGTGAATGTATGATAGGATGAGTAATCTGGTATGGCTGGAGTGCTCTCTGCAGCTTTGTACAAGGTTTCTGTGACTGCACAAATGTCTGCATCTTCCATAGTTAAGAAGGCTTGCAAAAAGTGCAGTTTCTTGTTTAGACTCCTAGCGTTTAGCAGCATGACCTTTAATTTGCTTTTTGATAAAATTTTCATGTTGGTAGTTTTGACCTGATGGCATTGCCTAAAAAAGGCACTATGGGCGAGGCAAGAGCCTTTGCTAGAAGCCTGAAGCCCAAGGGAAACAGATGCAGGCCATCTCTGGCAAAGCATCGTGGTCTGTCGATCATGTCTTCCCAGGCTGTCGGGTATTGGATCCCCTTGGAATGACACCAAAAACTAAGCCAATTGTTAAAGTCAGTCATTTTTTGTTTGTATTGAAGCATCAATGTGGGTGATGGTAGAATGCTGCTTAAGTCTAGGAACATACCTGCCTGGGACATACGTTCAGCGAGCTTGATATCTCTCTCCATATAGTCCAGGGAAGTACGTCTCAAGTCATTCATGCCAATATGGACTATGACAGAGTTGTAATAGTACCTGTTGTTTTGAGAATTGAGTGCATGGGTGATATGGTGGATTCTGGCACCTGACAAACAACTAACCTTGACTTTTTCCTTATCCAGCTTGGTGAGAGCACATCTGTGTGTCTCACAGTGGAGTCTCCTGTGACTAATATGTTGGGTTTATGTTTAGGCCTTAGTGGCTGTGAGACACAGGTGTGTGGACTGTGTGGTGGGCAGAGGAGTTTGTGTATGTTTTTGCCTCGGAAGTCTATTTTGTATGGCTGTGTTTTTGTTGAGAACCTCCACATTTGTGGGTATGTGTTGTGTAGGTGTGGGTGGTGTTTGAGGTGGTGTGTTTGGGTTGACAACCTTCTCTTTGCCAGATGTACTGGCTTGTGAGGTAGAGAGCATAGACTCTATGTTCTTAATTGCATCTCTTGCAAATTGTGTTCCTAGGTGGTGGTAGTAGAGGGTTGTCCATGTACATGAGGCAGTTGCTACACTCTCAGGATGCCCATATTAACCGGACTGGCAGGAGAAACCATTTTTTGAAGCCCCCCCTATAATCTTGTTACTCCTTTTGGATTTGAGTGGGTACACAGACTACAACCCCATTGCCTTCTCTACCCCCTTGATCAGGATTTCTATCCCAACAGTTAAGCAGCAGCCAACAGTGGCAGACTTTGAGATCCTTCTGATTGTGCCTTTTCTCATGCAGTTGTATCATCCTCTGGTGGGTCATGGTGTGAGCTCCTAAGAACTACTCCTGAAAGTAGTAGTACAAGAAAGACCTGTAGAAAACACTGGCTGATGATGTTCTTCATGTTTAACTGTTGCAGTCATCACACTTGGGTTATCCTGCCAGGTGTAGCCCTCAGTTGGCCCGAATACTAGAGGCTTAGTATTTATGAAGTGGTTACTGTCACTCCAGGACTGACGTCAGGTCGTCAGTGGTATAAAATCAGGCAGCCAACGCCATTACATCAGTTTTCTTGCCAAGGAGCCCGAAGCAGAAGCAGTTCGCACGAGTGCTGGTAGCCCACTACCTGAGTTTTCATTTCCGAATTGAAGTTGAAGTCTTCTAAAGCTATCTACCCTGTTGGGGATCCTTTTTTATTGCTCTAACCCATGTCAGAAAAAGTTAACAATTGTCTCACCTGTGGAAAGCAAATACCACACCAAAACTTCCATTCTTACTGCGTCACCTGTTTAGGCCCAAACTGCGATGTCCCCCACTGTCACTTTTGTGTTTTGTTCAACTCCAGAACTATACGTCGTCGGGCCCTTATTGTAGCTAGATATTTTTGCTCTCAGTCCTTGATCTCCGATATAGCTTCGGTAAGCCATCTGACTACCCATCTCCCGAAAAAACTTAAGGATAAAGTCTGAGATGGACCCAACAGGTCCAGAACTGCTGACAACTCTTCTACTAAGCTAGTCGTCAGTTCTCTAGGCCTCAGGTGCTTTCTCAGCCCCTGATGCACGTTTTTATGGATTCGCATGCTGCTACCGAGACCCTTTCAGAGTTCGGTATGCCGCAAGACTTTTCTTCGACTAAGGATCCTGCGGCTGTCTCTAACTTGGATGGGCCCAGAGCTGCTGAGCAGGCACCGGCTTCTGAGGAAGTTCTTCACACTACCGATATTCGACACAAACCGATGACTTTTTTCGCGTCTTCAGTTCTTTCTAAAACTACCAAGTTTCTAAGGCCCAGGGTACAAACTAAACCCAAAAAATCGACAACCCAAGCTCAGGCACCTGCTTCCATGCCTCAGTCTCAAATGCTTAAAATGGTGGAAGACCTTATTATGCTTATTAGGGGAAGCCAGGCTACCCCTTCCAAAAGAAAGAGACTTGTCCCCAGTGGTTTTATTTGAACAGGAGTCCGATGACTCTGATGCTTCTGAATATGAAAACATGCAACCCCTCTCTGCTTGTGAGGATTCTGATGCAGAGGAATCCATTCCTTCTTCCTCTCCACCCGAGGATTTTTCATTTGGTAAAACCCTACATACCTTAAGGGAGCATTTCCAAATCGAATGTCAGGACTATCCTCAGTCAAAAAAGAGACTCCGGGAATTCTTGGCTTTACCACAGCACAGAGCTGTAGCCATTCCTCCTGTCCTGGATGTTGTGGATAATGTTTTTATGGAATCCAGTTTGACTCCTGACACCCTTCCTCCTGCTCCCAGGAAACCTGACAGGTAAAACAGAGTCCCTGGCTCTCACAAATTCCTTTTCAGAAATCCTACTGCTGCTCCCAAGGACCTAAAGGAATTAAAGCAAATTCAGCTAAGAATCCCACTCCCTCAGATAGGGATTTCCGAGCTTTAGACAGATGGGGTAAAAAAGTATACACTTCTGCAACTCTTGCTGTTAGAGCAAAAAATTATCAGTTCCACATGCTGAAATTGCAGCAGTATACCATGGAATTACTCAAACAAAAAATATATTCCTTTCCTGCTTGTGCCGAAAAATAAAGAATTGCAAGAGCTTATGCATTCTGCAAACCAAGTTAATAAGCACACCTTGCAATGTGGCTTTGATGCCCTAGAAGCATCTTGCAGGGTAGCAGTCACTAGTTCTGTCTTTAGAAGGCATGGTTGGCTTAAGGAACTGACCTTGCCAGACCATGTTAAATCAAACTTATTGGACGCTCAAAGACAATTTGTTTGGCACCAAGGCAGAAGAGGTCTTAAAAAAGATGGAAGAAAAAGCTAAATTTATGCAGGCAGACTTTTTACAGGTCCAGCCTCCAAGGTTCAGTAGGGATTGCCCCTCCAAGCACTGTTCTTTCCGGCCCTCTCCAGGCCAGCTCAGCCCAGACCCAGGGGAAACAGAACCCCCAGACAGCAGTCCCAGGGAATGCAGAGATCTAAGGAATGGAGTTCCTCCTTTTCAAAAACAGGGAGTGCTAAGCCACCCCCTTATGGTAAGAACTCACAATGACTTCACACCTCCACTCCTTACCTCTGCCCACCTGGTTGTGCCCCTAGGAGGAAAGTTCTCCTTCCATGCAAACAACTGGGCCTTTATTACCAACGACCGATGGGTTCTCAACATAGTGTCCCAGGGATACAAATTTTATTTCCACACTCTGCCAACCCCAAAAGGGTTCCCAGATCTTCCTCCAAACCAGTGGGCAGAGACCAAAAAGCAAGTCCATTCCCTGCTGTCCATGAGGGCAATTCAGCATGTTCCTGCAGACCAGATAGGCCAAGGTTTCTATTCCAGACTTTTCCTGGTCCCCAGAAAAGAGGGCACATGGCACCCAATCCTAGACCTATCCATTCTAAACACCTTTCTGGTGATATCAAAAGTCAAAATGCTCACCGTCCAGCAGCTTCTTCCTATGCTTTCCAAGGATGCTTGGTTAGCCATCCTAGACCTAAAAGAGACCTACCTACACATCCCAATCAGGGAATCTTGCAGGAAATATCTACGGTTCAGGGCAGGATCTTTCAGTTCTCTGCGCTTCCCTTTGGCTTATCCACTGCTCCCAGAGTGTTCACAAAATGCCTGCCTCCAGCCATTGATTTTTGCAGACAAATAAATATTCAAATTTACCCTTACTTAGACGATTGCCTGCTTCAAGCAGACAGACAGGAAAAACGTGTTACAGAACCTGACCTTTGTAAAGGACCTACTGACCTCACTGGGGTATACTGTCAACGAAAAGAAATCAAAACTAGTCCCTGCACAGAAAATTGTATTCCTGGGAACAAGCCTGGACACAGCATCCCAGATGGCATTCCTTGCTCCAGAAAAACAACCCTACCTGACAGGCTACTTCTCTCAACTAGCCACCAGAACCCAGTTATCTGCAAGGAAAATCCTGCAAGCCCTAGAGTTTATGGCCTCCTGCATTCAATTCATTCCATATGCCAGACTGCATATGAGGAAACTACAATGGTACCTAAAAAGCCTTTGGTGTCAACACTCTCAAGACCTGGAAACTGTCATACCAATGATACCCTGTCTAAGGAAAGATTTTCTTTGGTGGGCAGCAGCATGCAAACACAACAAGGGACTTCCCTTCTCACAACCCCACGCTGCCCAACTCACCACAAACACATCAGACTGTGCCTGGGGTACACACCTGGACGGCAGATGTATTCAGGGCCATTGGAGACCAAATCAAATACATCTGCACATCACCCAAAAAGACCTGCTAGCTGTTCAGCATGCCCTGACAGCTTTCAGACCGCCTACTCTCCCCAGGGCCTCTACTGATCAAAACAGCCAACACAGTGATGTGGTATATCAACAAGCAGGGGGAGGGACTCACTCTTATCCTCTCTGCAGGCTTACCATGACCCTTTGGCACACGGCCTCAGCTATGCAAATTCACCTGCTAGCATAATTCCTGCCAGGCTCCCTAAACACTCTGGCAGACAACTTGAGCAGAAACCTGATAGACCCACACGAGTGGCAGCTTAGACCACAGAACCTTCACCCTTGTAACCCAGAAGTGGGGCACCCCGAGGGTGGACCTCTTTGCCTCCTACTCCAATCATCAGCTCAGCAAATTCTGCACCAGGAAGCCTCACAGAAAGGCCTGGGAAGTGGATGCTGTATCCTTCCAATGGGTAAACCTCTCGGTGTATGCATTTCCCCTTCTGCCACTCATTTCAAGGGTGCTGCTCAGAATAAGGGAGGAAAAACCCAGGGCAATCCTGATTGCCCCAGACTGGCCACACCAGCACTGGTACCCACTACTGCGCAGCCTGTCACCCCTGCCACCATGGCACCTACCTCAGATCCCAACACTCCTGACCCAGAAGGATGGAGAATTCATGCATCCCCAATTGCAAACCCTCAATCTGACAGCCTGGCTTATTCTCTGACCTCTCCTCAAGCTTCCAGCCTAAGCAAACAATTCCTAGATGTTATACACAAAGCCCAGCACTAGAAAATCTTATGCTGACAAGTGGAATAGGTTTTGCACCTGGATCCAGGTTAAGGGCGCCGAAATAGCACAGCCCTCCCTACCTCTCATCCTGGATTACCTAGCAGACCTCTACAGCACAAGGGTCTGTCCTTCTCTTCTATTAAAATTCATGCCTCTGCCATCTCTGCTCATTACACTACAGAGCCACCTCTCTTCTCACACCCTGTCTTGAAAAACAGCCTTGCTTCTGGCCATCACTTCAGCTAGAAGACTTTCAGAGCTACACGCACTCATGGCTGTAGAGCCCTTCATCATTTTCCATGCTGACGGGGTCTCCCTCAGGACTAACCCATCCTTCATGCCTAAAGTGGTGTCCAGTGTGGCTCTAAACAAATCCATTCATTTGCCCACCTTTTTTACCTAATCCACAAAACAAGGGGGGAAAGGATTCTGCACTCTCTAGATGTGCACAGACAGCTCAGATTCTGTCTGGATAGGACTAAATCTTTTAGAAAAACTCACCAATTGCTAGTCAGCTTCGCAGCAGGGGCAGAGGGCAAGGCCATATCCAAACAAACAATATCCAAATGGATAGCACACTGCATCCATTTCTGCTACAAACAACACGGGAAACTGCCCCCAAAGGGAGTCAGGACGCATTCCACCAGGGCAACCTCCACCTCTGCAGCTTTTCTCAGAGGGGTCCCCGCCAAGGACATCATGGAGGCTGCAACATGGACTTTTGTTCATACCTTCACTAAGCATTACCACTTGCCTATCTTCTCCAAATCCATTGCAGGCTTTGCCACTGCAAACTTGCAGGCCATCATGGCCAGTCCCCAGTCTTCTTGACTGCCTCCTTCCTTTTCTTCAGCTTTGGGAATCAACCCAAGTGTGATGACTGCAACAGTGAAACACGCAGAACATAGTACAGTTGTGTACACTTACCATAATGTAGATGTTCGAGTGTAGTCACTGTTGCAGTCCTGGTTTCCCACCCTCCATCTCCCTTGTCTCTCTCTCTCTCTCTCTGTCTTCCATTTTCCTTACAGGGAAATTTTGGTATTTACTTTCTACTGGTGGTCTTCCACCATAACCTAGCTCCCTATTTGGGGGCTCCTGACAGTTAGGGCAAGAAAAACTGATGTAATGGTGTCAGCTGCCTGATTTTATTACCGCTGATGACTTGATGTCAGTCCTGGAGCGACAGCAACTGACACAAATACTCTCGAACATCTACATTTATGGTAAGTGTACACAACTGTGCTTTCCTTTACCACCAAGTCTGGTAGGTGTAGAAAGTGAAAGTTAAAGCTTTGGTATTTGGGTTAGGCATCAGGCTTCTGCAGACAGGTATCCCAAGGGTCTACTCAACTTGCTGCATTTATGTTAAGTTTCCTGTAAAGTTAAATAATCTGTTACATTGCGTATTATTACTGGTAACTTACCCTAACTACTTGTTAAGATGGGTCTATATTAAAATACCGAAGTTTTAAAACTTCAAATGTTCTAATATCGACCCCTATTCAGCGAATGCTTAAAATATCGAACATGCAGAACAGCAAATTTTTTCCCAGGGAAAAAAATTTGCTGTTCTGAAACACACACACAGTACAAGCACACCAAAAAAGAAGCAATCCACACACGTACACTTAAAATCCTACATATAACCCTACACTAAACTGTACATACACTACTGTCTATCCACTTACCTTAACCCAAACCCTAACCCTAAGGTCCATCACTATCGCACACTCACCTCACTCGCGCCCTAACCCTAGAGTCTGTCACAATCGCACACTCACCTGACCCGCACCATGCCCTAACCCTCACGTCCACACAATCACACACTTACCTGAACCCGACCCGTAACTTTCCACCACAGTGCTAAAAATAGCGAAGCCACAGAAACGGCCAACCAAAATCTTTCCCTAAGAAAAAATTTGGTGTTCTGCTGTTTTCAGCATTCGCTGAATAGGGGTCGATAGTAGAACATTCGAAGTTTCAAAACTTTGATGTTCTAATATAGACCCGTTAAGATATATGTGATGTGAAGTTTTTCTGCCTGGATCATCTCCAAAACATTTTTTTTTATCCCAACTTAGATTTTCTCAGTCGTCAAAAGCAAATAAATATACTTTGAGTGCCTGACATCAGATAGCACAAAGACCAATGGCTTACCTAGACAGTTGCATAATTCCAGCACAAACTCAGGAGGAGATGCAGAGGACATTGGAGTACAATCTGGACTACTTCAGCTGAACGAGTTTCTCCCTGAATGAGCAGGAGATTTATGCCCCAACCAACTCAGTATAATTTTGGACATTTTAGCTAAAGCCTTTATACCACAGGACAAAGTAGAATCTCTCTTTGCCTTCTTTCAGGACATGATAGGAAGATTGATCATAAGAGTAGGAAATCCTAGTGTATTCTGGACCATGTAGCTTTCACCATAGTGATGTTTCCCATGTCCAGACTGCACATTAGGAAGCTTCATTGGCTTCAAAAGAGTACCTAGGACCAGCAGTTGCAGTGTACCATCCCAGTCCTACCATGTTTAAGGAAGGAGCAGGAATGGTGGGTACAACAACTGAAAAAGAATAAACACATGCCCTTTAGGCAGTCTGCAAGGATCCAGACCTTAAGCATGGGTACCCTGGATATGGCATGGTGCACAACTATCTTGGATCTCAAAATGTAAGGAATCTGTTGTCCCAGAGAGATGAAACTATATAAATGTAAAGGAGATGATGACTACCCTTTCAAGACATTTGTTAAAGCGTCAGATCCTGAATGTCAAATGTCATAAGATAACCCTGCAGATGTGTACTGTATAAACAAGGAAGAACAGTTTATTGCCTATTTAGGATAATCATACAGACTGGGGAACAGGCCATAGAATTCAGACTGCTCGTTATGACAACTTATATACCACATTAGGAGAATTCCATGGTGTACCAACTAAGCAGAATCTCAGTAGATGCACATCACTGGATGATAGGCAGATATCCATTCTTTAACTACACAAACAGGTAAGGTTTACCAGAGACGGACAGACTTTGCTTCTCTAAGCAACAGGCAGCTGAAAAAAGTCTGCTGCACAGCTCCAGATAAGCATGTTTGGGAAGTGTGTGCTTTTTTCCAAGATTGGACAGAGGTGATCTTTGCTTTTCCTCCTTTACTCTTGCTGCTCAGTTCACATGTTAAACTTAGCCCCTTTCCAGCCCAGGCACCAGTGGTTCTCCCCTATGTTTCAGATGACAGTTGAGAAACCTCTACTTCTTTCTCAGCATGTGAGCCTTTTGATGCAGTGCATAAAGATCCTGAGACATTCCAAACCATCTACTCTGACTAGCAGCTTACAAGATATAATCGTTTCTTAGAGGACATGCTAAACGTAATGAAGCTAAAAAGCCAAGTGCCATAACATACTTAGCTACTTGGAAAATATTCTACCCATGGTGCCAGTGGAGGAACCAACATCCAGGCAGGTGGATGTTCCAGTGGTTATTCTGTACGTGTCTGAACTTTTTTCTTCAGGCTTAGTTTGTGTTTGTGAATATGCATATGTCAGCTGTTTCTATTTGCCTGTTGATCTCTCACTGACTTTTCTACCCCCTCAGTCAAGCAACTCTTAAAGGGCATCCTCTACATGGAAGCCACCCAGAAAAAAACTGGCTCCAGCTTGGGACTTGAATTTTGTGTTAGATAAACTGACTTTACTGCAGTTTGAACTTGTTGCATCAAAAGCTCTAAACTTTTTCACTTGGAAAACTGTTTTCCTGATCAGTGTCACCTATGCCAAGAGAATCTTGAGTTTCTTGCCCTTGCATACAAAAGAGCCTTTCTTTTCTTTTGTTTTTTTTTTTTGCAAGTTTCATAAAGATGGGATAACCTTGCACATTAACCTTTATGTCCAAAGCTGTTACAGAAGTAGCCCTGAATAAGGCAGTTCAGTTCCAAAATTTCTTCCATATCTCCCAGAATAGGCAGGAAAGGACCCTGCATTGCACCACATAAGCGTGCATTGGGAATTGAGTTACTACTTGGGAAAGAGCCAAAGTTTTAGAAAATGAGCACATCTGTTAATCTGCTGTACAAAAAAAAAAAAAAAAAAGGATTAACTGTGACAAAACAAATATTTCTTAATGGATAGCATATTGCATCAACTTAAGACGCATGACTGGATCCTGAAAGGGAAAAATCTGGTCTCATTCCTCAAGGGGTACTAGAGTTACCTCTACCATCCTAAAAGTGTTTAGTGCTCATTACATTTTAGAGGCAGTCACCTGGTCCTTGTTTCACAACTTCTCATGTCACTGCAGACTGTATGTGATGTCCAGGGCAAAGGCAGGATTTGTTGATGCTTTCCTGAAGGGCATTCTCCAGTCTTCATCAGAGCATGGAACCAACCACCCTACCTGGAAAGGGCGAGCATGGAGACTCTTCCCTATAGAAATTACTGCAGTAGTGATCTCCCTGAATAACACAAGCAGTTATATAGGCACCGTCTCACAACTGTGTAGTCACTGTTGCAGTCCCGTCTGCCTCCTGACATCCCTTCTAATTCAGTAGGGCAGTAAGGGACCTGGCTGCATACCTGTATTCCCACTCACCCTTTGCTCCCTTTCTCTCTCTCTCTCTCCTTGTTCAGGTTTCTGAAGGAGGCCTTGATTTCTCTGCCACAGACTGCATTCCTGGGGTAACCCTTGCTAGTAGACTCTAATATGGGCTTGGCTGTGCCCTGCTTGGGGGCAGGAAAGAACCAAACACCACATGTAATGACATTGCCTTTATACCAGGTATTCTTAAGGTGTGTGAGATAAAGCGACATCAACCAAGCCATGATAAAATTGTGTTCATTTCTGAAAGTTGGCCCAGATGCTGGACTCTGCCACTGTCAGAGATCTCTAATTGTGGGTGTAACAATGACCACATGTGAGCATCTATAACTATGCTAAGTTGCCTTCAAAACTGTACTTTTAATTCCAAGGTTGCGGTGATTCCAGAATTAGTTTATGTAAGAGCAAGGGTTAGGGGTGCAGGGTATGACAAAAATGCTATACAATATTGGGCACGTTTTTAATTTTTTTTTTTTTTCCTGTAGTTGCACATTAGTTTTCAAAATGCTAGGACTTGCAGTGTCCTATCCTTCACTCCATTACTGAGCTTTGTGTATGGAGTCCTTGCTCCACTGCAGAAAAGATTCTTTCAGTTTTTAAAAATGCTTCATTTGTTAATATGCTATAATAGGTCATTCAGTGTGGTGGGCTTTACAGAACTTTGGTTCACTTGAGTTTGGTGCTTGGTGAGTTGGTGTTCATGGAAGTGTGGTTGTTCATGCTTTATTGTCCTCCTGTGTCAGTTGGAGGTTGTTTTGATATGTATTTGCTACATTGTGCTTCCTTTGTGTTTTAGTTTGCTTTAAGCTTCTACCAAGATTGTTAGCATACTGGTTTTTAGGGTTCCTGTCAGAAGAACGAAGATGCATTATGTCAAATGCGTCTTTGTCGAACTGTAAATGTCGAAAACGCAAAATGACTAAGAGACTTTTAAGCAAATTCTTTGCCTGGAAAAGAAGTCGCTTGGCCGCTTCCGTCACTTTGCCATTTTTGGCACTGTAGTGCGATCTCAGAGTTGGTATATTTAAGTAGGGGGCAAAATATTGTTTACTGTTTTTTTGGGGGGAACAGCAATTTTTTTTTTCCCCCCTGAGAAAAAATTCGCTGTTCTGGCTGTTCACTCTGTTTTGTTTTTGTTCTTTTGTGATCGATATAACAGCGTTCGATCTTTTGATCATTCGCTGTTATAACATAGACCTGGTTTTTATTACCTTTTCCTACAAAATAGGGGTTGTTTTATGATTGCAGGCTTCTTTCATCTTCCATAAGAAATTTTTTTGGCATTCTGACTTGTCATTTTCTGAGTTCTGTAAAAGAGTTAGGATCAAGAGTTGATCTTCAACATTAGATCCCTGTTACAATAATTTTAAGCTGTATGGGCTGTATTCTGCCAGCGATATGACTAACTGGCCAGTTGTCATAGCCTTAGGGCATCTTTCATGAGTGCTAACCATAGTTGAGGCTGAGGAGAGCTGCATAAAAGCATGTTAGGGTGTCAAAATCTTGAAGCCTTTCTTGCCACTGAAGTCTGCTCCCTCTGCATTCTTCATGGAACTGACAGCCTGCTAATGATTTTTCAAGACTGGCAGATAAGTACTCTCTTGAGGAAAATCTTCCACATCATTTTAATGATGAAAAATGTATTTAAAAAAAAATGTATTTTATCTTGGGAAATGTTATTTATATAGACTGTCCTGTCTTGCAAAAGGATTTTTAGTTTGGGAATGCATGTGTGAAAAAAATGTGTACAAAACTTTTCTTCTAATTTTTATATATTTCTGTATAGAGTAAGTGTTATTAGGGCAGGATGTTATGGTTTTGTGGACTGCCACTGAAAATTTTACCTTGTCACTTAGTTTTCTATCCCGATGTTGACACATCCAGGCTCAGTAACTCACATTTCAGGCTTTTTTCTCGGTTAGCCAATGGAACAATTGTCCATATTCTCAGCCCCCAATCAACAAGAAGAAAATTTCTGAGGATTCTTCAGATGTCAGGCTGGCTCCCTCACTGCCTCAGACTTCGATGGATAACACTCCTGTAGTTAGACCCGGTTAATCAGACTGCTTATCGTCTCTCAACCCCTCTGATGTAGTTCCTTAGTAAGCCACTAAGAATACACATCTGTCGCCTTGCACTTGGCAAGGGAGAACCTCTCTTTTTTGGTCTCAGGAGGAGGAGCATATGAAGTTTTACCAAATAGTTGGGGTTAAGAGCCTAATTCCTGGATTATTATCCCTGCCATGGGTTAGTCTTTTTCCAGAAACTCTTCCAGGAAAGCAAAATGTTAATGTGACTACTTCTGATGTTTTTGTGTTTCACTGTTTCAGTCATCACATTTGGGTTATCCCTTCCAGGGTAGCCCTCAGCCGGCCCAAATACCAGAGGCTTAGTACTTCTGCATTGGTTGCTGTCGCTTCAGGACTGACATCAGTTTGTCAGCAGTATAAAGAAAGGCAACCAACGTCATTACATCTGTCTTTCTTGCCGCAAAGCCCTAAGAAGAAGCAGTTTGCATGAGTGCCGGTCGGCCGCTACCTGAGTTTCATCTTCCGAATTGAAGCTGAAGTCTTCTAAAGCAAGTACCCCATTGGGGATCCTTTTTTCTTGCACTAACCGATGTCAGAAAAAGTTAGCAATTGTCTCACCTGTGGAAAGCAAACACCACACAGAGACTTTCATTCTTATTGCGTCACTTGCTTAGGCCCAGACCACGACTTCCCTCGCTGTCGCTTTTGTGCTTTGTTCAACGCCAGAACTGTACGTCATTGGGCCCTTATTGTAGCTAGATATTTTCGCTTACAGTCCTCTAATTACGATATGGCTTCAGTAAGCCATCCGACAGCAGATCTTCTGAAAAAATGTAAGTATAAAGGCAGAGACAGACCGCACAGGTCCAAACCTACCGGCGACGCTTCCATTAAGCTAGTAGTCAGCTCCAGTCCTCGGTGAGGTGCTTTCGCAGCCCCTGATGCCCGCTTTTGTGGATTTGCAGGCCGCTACCGAGACCCTTTTGAAGTCTGGTATGCCGCAAAACTCTTCTTCGACTAAGGATCCTGTGGTTGTCTCTCCCTTGGATGGGTCCGGAGCTGCTGAGCATGCATTGGCTTCCAAGGAAGTACTTCGCACTACCGATACTCGACACAAACAGACAACTTCTTTCGTGTCTACCATTTTTTTGAAAACTACCGAGTTTCTAAGGCCCAGGGTACGAACCACATCCAAGAAACAGACGACCCAGTCTCAGGCACCTGCTTCCTTGCCTCATTCTCAAATGCTTAAAATGGCAGAAGACCTTATCATGCTGATCAGGGGAAGCCAATCTACACGTTCCAAAAGAAAGAGAGATTTGTCCTCAGTAGTTTTGTCTGATGACTCTGATGCATCTGAATATGAAGATATGCAACCCCTCTCTGCTTATGAGGATTCTGATACAGAGGATTCCATTCCTTCGCCCTCTCACCCAAGAACGTTTCCTTTGGGGAAACCCTTCATACCTTAAGGGAGCATTTCCAGTGGAATGTCAGGACTACCCTCAGTCTAAAAAGAGACTGAGAGAATTCTTAGATCTTCCACAGCACAGACACCTGGCCATTCACCCAATCCTGGATGTTGTGGACAATGTTTTCCTGGAATCCAGTTAGACTCCTGACACCCTCCCTCCTGCACCCAGAAAATCTGACCGGTATTACAGAGTCCCTGACTCGCACATTTCTTTTCAAAAATCCTACTGCTGACCCTGAGGTAATTTTTCAAGGGTCTAAAGGAATTAAAGCAACCTCTACTAAGAATCCAACCCTCTCACATAGGGATTCCCAAGCACTAGACAGATGGGATAAAAAAGTATACACCTCTGCTGCTCTTGCTATCAGAGCTCTAAATTGCCAGTTCCATACGCTAAAATTTCAGCAACATGCCATGGATCTCCTCAAACAAAAAGTGTCTTTCTTTCCTGCTTGTGCAGAATCTAAAGAGTTACAAGAGTTAATGCATTCTGCATGTCAAGTGACTAAGCACACCTTACCCTGTGGTTTTGACGCCCTAGAAGCTTCTTGCAGGGCAGCAGTCACCGGTTCTGCCCTTAGAAGGCATGTATGGCTTAAGGAACAGCCCTTGCCAGACCATGTTAAATCTAAATTATTGGATGCACCCTTGCACAAAGACAACTTATTTGGCACTAAGGTAGAGGAGGTCTTAAAAAAGATGGAAGAGAAAGCTAAATCTATGCAGACAGTTAAGGATGTCCTACAGGTCCAGCCACCCAGGTTCAGCCCCTCCAAGCACTGGTCCTTTCCTGCTCCCACCAGGTCAGTTCAGCACAGACCCCCCAGACAGCAGCCACAGGGAATGCAGAGATCAAAACAGTGGAATTTCTCCACTTCAAAACCAGGGAGTTCTACAATGATTCACCTTCCCCACCCCCTCCCTCTGTCCACTTTCACTTACCCCTAGGAGGAAAACTCTTCTTTCATGTAAATACCTGGGCCACCATTACCAACGACCGCTGGGTCCTCAGCATAGTGTCCCAAGGATACAGATTTTCTTTCCATACTCTTCCAATCCCAAAAGGGTTCCAAATCTACCTCCAAACCAGTGGGCAGAGGTGAAAATGCAAGTCCTTCCCCTGCTCTCAATGATGTCAATAGAGCACGTTCCTGCAAAACAGATAGGCCAAGGTTTCTACTCCAGACTTTTTCTGGTACCCAGAAAAGAGGGCATCTGGCGTCCCATCTTCTATCTATCCATTCTAAGCATCTTCCTGATACCAAAATTCAAAATGCTCACCCTCCAGCAACTGCTACCCATGCTCTCCAAGGATGCTTGGCTAGCCACTCTAGACCTAAAAGAAGCCTACCTCCACATTCCTATCAGGGAGTCATGCAGGAAATATCTACGTTTCAGGGCAGGTTGTCTGCACTTCCCTTTGGCTTATCTACTGCTCCCAGAGTTTTCACAAAATGTCTGGCTCCTGCAATTGCCTTTTGCAGACAAAGGAATATCCACATTTTACCCATACTTAGATGACTGCCTAATTCAGGCAGACAGGAAAAGCTGCTGAAGCACCTGGCCTTTGAAAAGTCCCTACTGACGTCCCTTGGGTACACTATCAACAAAAAAGAAATCCAAACTAGTACCCACCCAAAGGATTATATTCCTGGGAGCAAGCCTGGACACAGCATCCCAGATGGCATTCCTTACACCAGAAAAGCAAATCTTCCTGACAGCCTACTTCTCTCAGCTAGCCACCAGACCCCAGTTATCTGCAAGGAAAATCCTGCAAGCTCTGGCGTTCATGGCATCTTGCATTCTACTCATTCCATATGCCACACTGCATATGAGGAAACTTAAATGGTACCTAAAAGCCTTTGATGTCAATACTGTCAAGATCTGGAAAACCTTATACCAGTGATACCTTGCTTAAGGAAAGATTTTCTTTGGTGGGTAGCAGCATACTCCCACAACAAGGGACTACCTTTCTCACCACCCCCTGCCACCCAGACCCTCACTACAGATGCATCAGACTATGCCTGGGGTACGCACACTTGGATGGCAGATGCATACAGGGCCAATGGAGCCCACAGCAAATCCATCTGCACATCAACCAAAAAGAGATGTTAACTGTCCAGCACGCATTGACAGCTTTGAGACCCCTTCTCTCCCCAGGGGCTCTCCTGATCAAAACAGACAACACCACTGTGATTGTGGTATATCAACAAGCAGGAGCACTCCTACCCTCTGTGCAGGCTGGCCATGACCCTTTGGCACACATCCTCTGCCATGCAACTCCACCTGTTAGCACAATTCCTGCCAGGTTCTCTAAACTCTCTGGCAGATCACTTAAGCAGTAATCTTCTGGACCCACACGAGTGGCAGCTAGACAAAAGAACCTTCACCCTAATAACTCAGAAATGGGGCACCCCGAAGGTCGATCTCTTTGCCTCCCACACCAACCATCAGCTCAGCAAGTTTTGCACCAGGGAGCTTCACTGCATGGCTTAGAAAGTGGATGCCCTATCCTTCCCCTGGGTCAGTCTATGCATTTCCTCCGCTACCTCTCATCACCAGGGTACTATTCAAAATAAGGGAGGAAAAAACAGACAATTCTTATTGCTCCAGCCTGGCCTCGCCAGGAGTGGTACCCACTGCTGCTCAGCCTGTCCCCATTGCCACTATGGCATCTCACTGAGACCCCAACTCTCCTTACCCAGAGGGAAGAAGAATTCATGCATCCCCAATTGCAGACACTCAGTTTGGCAGCCTGGCTTATTCCCTGACCACTGATCAGTCTGCCAACCTCAGTAAACAGGTTCTAGATGTTATACGTGAGGCCTGATGCTCTAGCACTAGAAAGTCTTATGCTGACAAATGGAAAAGGTTCTGCACCTGGATTCAGGCTAAGAGAGCTGATACAGCACAGCCCTCCCTACCTCTCATCCTGGATTACCTAGCTGACCTGCTACACAGTGGTCTTTTTTTCCTCTATTAAAATTCATGCCTCTGCTGTCTCTGTTCATTTTCACACTGAGAAGCCTTTTTTCTCACACCCTCTGATCAAACATTTCCGAAGAGGAGCTAGCAATTTGAGGCCGCCCAGAAGAGCACTTACCCCAGCTTGGGACCTTAACTTTGTGTTGGAAAAGCTCACCCTGCCCCCCTTTGAACCAGCATCTTCAGCAGAGTTAAAATTTCTCTCCTGGAAGACGTTTTTTCTTCTGGCCATCACTTCAGCCAGAAGAGTCTCTGAGCTACAAGCACTCATGGTTATGGAGCCCTTCATCATTTTCCATGCTGACAGGGTTTCCCTCAGAACTAACCCATCCTTCATGCCTAAAGTGGTGTCCAGTGTGGCTCCCAACCAATCCATTCATTTGTCCACCTTTTTCCCTAACTCACAAAACAAGGGGGAAAGAATCCTGCACTCTCTAGATGTGCACCAACAGCTCAGATTCTATCTAGACAGGACTAAATCATTCAGAAAGTCTGATCAATTACTGCTTAGCTTTGCTGCAGTGGCAGAGGGCAAAGCCATCTCCAAACAAACAACTTCCAAATGAATAGCACACGGCATCCATTTCTGTTACAAGCAACACGGAAAACCTCCCCCTAAGGGGATCAGAACTCAGTCCACCAGAGCAGCCTCCACCTCTGCAGCTTTCCTCAGAGAAGTCCCCACCAGGGACATCCTGGAGGCTGCCACCTTGGACATCTGTTTACACTTTCACCAAGCATTACCACCTGCTATCCTCTCCAGATCCAGGGCAGGGTTTGCCACTGCAGTCTTTCAGGGCATCCTAGCCAGCCCCTAGTCTCCTTGACTGCCTCCACCCCTTTCCTCAGCTTTGGGAATCAACCCAAATGTGATGACTGCAACAATGAAACACGAAGAACATAGTACAGTTGTGTTCAAGTGTATTCACTGTTGCAGTCCTGGTTCCTCCCCCTATTCTTTCTCTCTCTCCCTACAAGGAATGTTTTGGTATTTACTTTCTGCTGGTGGGGTTCTTCCACCATAACCTGGCTCCCACTTGGGGGCTCCTGACAGGGCAAGAAAAACTGATGTAATGTTGTTGGCTGCCTTACTTTATACTACTGATGACCTGATGTCAGTCCTGAAGTGACAGCAGCCGACACAGAAATACTAAGCCTCTGGTATTCGAGCCGGCCGAGGGCTACCCTGGCAGGGATAACCCAAATGTGATGACTGCGACAGTGAATACATTCGATCATCTACATTTAGGGTAAGTGTACACAACTGTACTTTTCTCTCACTGTGGACAGGGAAGACTTGTTGGGGTTTTCACTGACTACAAATAGAATCCCCCCCTTGTTCTGACAGTGATTGCCGTCAGAAGAACAAAGACTGGAAGGGGAGCATTTTTTTTCCATTGAATTTTCCTCATGCTGAAGCTTCTGATTCTGCTGAAAGTGTTTCTTCAGATTTCCCTGCAGAAGACTTGTCTTTAACTGAAACTGTAACTAAAATGAAACATTGTTTAAGTGGGAACAGAATGAAATTCCTGTCTTCCAGCAGAAGTAATATGATTTGTTATAACTGGATTGCCCTTAGTCTGTTTTACAATCCCCGTCTCCTAAAAAGTTTGATAGGTTATACAATGAACCTGAGACATAAAATACAGCTTTTCTAATTCCAAATCAGATCCTGCAGTGCCTATCCTTGTAAGAAGGATAGGAAAGCTTTTGATAGTTTTGGGAAGAAAGTTTATTCTGTTACTTTAACTTTCAAGTTTCTGAACTGCCAGACTCGCATATTAAAGTTTTTACTGACTTCTTTTGAGAACATCGGTTCATAATAGGTTCATAGGAGGTTACTAGGCTTATTGACCTGAGGTTGTATTAAGCCTAGCCTGTTGCACCCATAATATTTCAAGAGAAAAAGTTCAGTCAGTGCCCAAGATTAATATTAGTAATGACTGCCCATGTACAAGAGGGATGTGGGAGCCATGAGGAAGTTAATTGTTAAACTTCCTTCCTTCACTGAATTCCTCAGTTGTGTCCGATTCTCAAGTAACCAAACATTCTTTAAAGTGTTGTTTTGATTTTGCTGATACTGTTTCCAGAGCTGCTGTTACTGGTTCACTTATGAGAAGATTTGTTTGGTTACAATGTTAAGTTGTCAATCTCGCCTTCATTCTTGCTGGATGGGTTCGGAGCCGATCCTCGGCTCCGACTCGGCACTTGCTTTAGCTTGAGAACTCCTTTTACCAGCTCGAGGCAACCCTATATCCCATGATGCAAGGCGGAACTACCTCAGATCTCGTTTGCCGCTTAGCGAAAGAGGTCTCCTTTGCCAGCTGAGGTAAGTGATTTTCTTGGTAAAATCAGAAAAGCTTAGTTAGGGTTTTATTTTCCCCTTTTATTCATAGTATAGTCTGTAGTGAATTACAGCCCACCCTATTCCCTTGTTTTCAAACTTTTATAACCCTTTTTATAACCTTTAGTATAAAGTTTTAGTTAGGCCTAAAACCCCATTGGTTAATCCCTTCCTGTGTGTTGTGTGTAGGGGTTAATTTTGTGTGTTTGTTGGGGTTTGTGTGTGTTACTTCCTCCTAGAATATGTCTAGGGAAGGCAAGGTCTCAGGCTTCAGAAGTGTGACACGTGCTGTCAGAAAATGTCTCTGACAGACGGTCACACTTCTTGTGTTTATTGCCTGGGGCCTTTGCACCTGCAGGACTCCTGTGCTTTGTGTCACTCTTTTAGCCAGAGAGTCCTGCAGGAAAGGAGGAATAAGCTTATCCTCCGTGGCTTACTTAAGCCAGAAGGTTCTCCTCTAAAGCAGGGTCTGGGAGACCTTCTAAGCCACCAGGCTCAGGCTTCAGTATCCAAGCCTCCTCCGGTGGCTCTGGCTCCGTCGGGCCGAGATCGCTCGGCTGGAACCGATGCATCTACCATTAAAGTAGTAGGTTCGCCGGCTGGCTCCGATACCTTGTCTACTGTGGCCTTGTCGGCTCGGCTGGAGCCGACACCTTATCCAGCATCGGAGCCGAAACCTTCGGCTCCATCAGGAGTTCAGGGACTTCGGCTCCGATGGCTTCGTCCCAAAGAGATCTCGGTCCCTTCGATACTGAGTATCCACTGCCCGGGTCTCCTCTTTTGTCGGAGCGGAGCCATCGGAGCC
The DNA here is from genome assembly GCF_019279795.1 of Protopterus annectens. Classification (NCBI taxonomy): domain Eukaryota; kingdom Metazoa; phylum Chordata; order Ceratodontiformes; family Protopteridae; genus Protopterus; species Protopterus annectens. The sequence goes on from NC_056741.1 coordinate 316,219,769, forward strand.
GATCTTCGAGATCTTCCAGGCTGTCTGACCACGACTTAGAGAGGGTGGTAAGCAGGCTGTTGAAGTCTCAGGCACTGTCCCAAATGCTCCATAGCCCGTCTCAACAGACTTTGGCTATAGCCTCACCCCTTGAACTTCCTCCTCCGACTCCACACCAGAGTTCGGAGCCGGAACTTCTCGGGACAGCGACTGTTTCGATGCCGGAGCCGATACATCCTTCGGCTCCGTCGTCCTCGGCTCCGATCTCCTCCTTGAGGCCTTCCTTGGAGGGATCCGGTCGTCGGGTTTCCACTGTCTGCTCCGAGGGGGCTAGTGGCATCGAACCCTTGTCCGACCCCGCTCTCCCTCTCGGGGCTTCGGCTTTGGTAAGCTCAGCGCCATCGGCCTTGGAGCCTTCCCTCTCTTTGGAGCCGGGAATTCCTGTTTCTTCGGAGCGGGGATATTCTGGCCTCCCGGGGAGGGGAGCCTTTGAGGTGATGAGGAGTGTCCTGGCCTCTGAGCCTGGTCAACGGTCCATCCCTCTAGCTCCTCCCTCATCAGTGCCTGCAGACGCCTCTTGCCAGCCTCTTGCTCTCAGGCCCAGGGATCCATCGCCCCAGGTTTCCCCACTGGGAATTTCCTCCTCTTCCGAGGTTTCTCCTGATCCTGCAGGGGAACCCCCTCGGAAGAGGACGTGTAAGAGGAAACACACAGACTCCCCTGAGTCTACTACATCTGATACCGACTTAGATGAGTCGGAGGGTTCCCACGGTCCCCTCTGAGGATGTCTCCTTTTCAGACATCCTTGAGCTCCTCAAACAGAGGGGAATTGGCCCTCCATTGACCCCTCCGAGGATGAGTCGGTATACCTGGAGGCTTTGGATCCCGACCCTCCACCTCCTGGGTGTCTCGCCTTCGACCCACTTATGCAGGTAGTGGCTCGAAGGCGTGGCGCTCCAGATTCTGTGGAACCTGTCCCCAGAAGACCATCCAAATTCATCACGGCCCCTTCGGACAAACAGTTCCTTTCCAAGGGTGTCTCTGTAGATGCTATGGTGGTGGCGGCCACTAAGAAGGAACTGGATCCTTCAGTACCTGTCCATCCTCCTAACAAGGATTCTAGGACCATGGACAGGTATGGAAAGCGGATGTTTTCTTCAGCGACCTTTGCTATGCTAAGCTGAATTATCTTTGTCACTTCACCAGGCTTCAACGAGATATTCTCAAAGAACTGGGTGAAGTAGTCCAGGATCCTTCTGCTGCTGGGGCTCAAGAAAAGATTGCCTCGCAGCTTGCTATCCTGAATTCCATATCTAACTCCTCCATGCGGCTCATATCTTATGCGGCCGGTGCTGCGAGCAGGGCCAGGCACAGGAGTTGCTCTTAGACGCCAAGACTGGATGCGGCTTTGTAATTTTGCGGACCCCTTTAAGGCGCCCTTCACTAATACCCCCTTTGATGGTTCGGCTTTGTTCGGACCTCAGGTGAAGGATACCTTGACCAGGTGTGAGCAGGACGGTAAAACTCTTTCTGCCGTTGGCGTCGAAGTTTCCACCCCTTCTAGACCATATTCCAAGGGTCAGAAGGGGGGGGCAGATGTGGTTCCGTAAAGCCCAAGGAGCTACACCGACGACGTGGTCAGTTTACCCCAGAGGCAGAGGGGTAACAATAATAGACGCCCTAGAGGCAGGGGGGGTCCTCAGAACCAGGGCAACAGGGAGTCTCTTCCTGAGAAGCCCTTTCAGCATCCCTGAGGTGTTGCCCGACTGTCCACCCTTGGAGGCAGTCGGGGGAAGGATTTCACTGTACCCAGTAGCCTGGCAGTCCCTATCACAAGAGATGTGGGTACAGTCGATTATATCCGAGGGTTACAAAATCCCCTTTGAAAGGTTTCCCGTACCTCTACAATCCCTTCCAGACATCTCACCCGGTCAAAGGGATTTGGCAGAACAGGAGGTTTCAAAACTCCTAGAAAAAAGAGCCATCCAGACGGTGCCGGCAGACCAGGTAGGATCCAGCGTCTACTCGAGATTCTTTTTGGTCCCCAAAAGGACGGGAGATTGGAGACCAATATTAGACCTGAGCAATCTAAACAGATTTGTCAAGAAGGCAAGATTCCGGATGGTCACGCTTCAGTCCATTCTGCCCTTTCTGGGCAAGGACAACTGGATGTGCTCTATAGACCTTCAGGATGCGTACTATCACATAAAGATTCACAGACGCTCCAGAAGGTTTCTCCGCTTTCGGCTAGGGACCAGTCATTACCAATTCAGAGCACTGCCCTTTGGCCTCACTTCAGCCCCCAGAGTGTTTACCAAATGCATGGCAGTGGTCACAGCTCATCTGAGACGTCAAGGATTCCAGGTGTTTCCCTACTTGGACGACTGGCTCCTCTCCGCCACCACCAAGTGTCAGCTTCTTCAGTCAAGAGACTACACTCTACAGCTTTGCAGGAGTTTGGGAATTTCAGTAAATTTCGAAAAATCTTCTCTGCTGCCTTGCCAATCTATCACCTTTATAGGCGCAGAATTAAACACCGTCAAAATGTTAGCCAGACTAACAGATCAAAGAATTCTGGACATCCAAAAATTTGTTCGGCTTCTATTGCAAAGCAACAAGATCAAAGCCAGATTTAAACTGAAGGTTCTAGGTCTTATGGCTGCGGCCATTGTTCTTCTACCACTGGCTCGCTTCCACATGCGTCTTCTGCAGTGGATGCTATTCACGCAGTGGTCGTACCACAGTCTCCCGATGAGGCACGAAATCTTAGTCACACAGTCGTGCAGGGCTCATCTGAACTGGTGGATATCTTCCCCTCTTCTTCATCAGGGCCGACCCTTTATTCCCTCCTCCAGTTGCCACAGTCACTACGGATGCCTCTCTGATCGGGTGGGGGCATTATCAGGGCAGGATGGTCCACGGACGTGGCAACCCATAGAATACCATCTGCACATAAATGTCCTGGAGATGAGAGCAGTGCTTTTAACGTTGCAAGCCCTCAACGACTTTCTTCCCACGGGGACTATTGCAGTACAAACGGACAACATGTCCGTGGTCTGGTACATCAACAAACAGGGCGGAACCAGGTCCTATCCGTTATGTCGAGAAGCTCTCAGACTTTGGCAATGGGCGATCTCTTCTCAGCGGTTTCTGATAGCAACGCACATCCCCGGCAGGTCCAACCTATTGGTGGACAGGCTGAGCAGATCTATTCTGATGCCTCACAGTGGTCTCTCAATCAATCTGTAGTGGATCAGATTTTTTCTGAAGTGGGGCACTCCTTGTTGCGATCTTTTTGCTACTCCTCAAAACAACAAGTGCCCAGATTATTTCACTCTCTTTCCCCTTCCAGGCCAACCCCTGAGAGACTCTCTAACCCAGGATTGGCCTCGGGGACTTCTGTACGCTTTTCCTCCCTTTCCCTTGATTCCACAAGTCATTCAGAAAGCCACCGTTTTGAGAGCCAAATTGATCCTCATTGCTCCATATTGGCCTCGACAAATTTGGTTTCCGTCTCTGCATCGTCACCTTCTGGTGCAGCCCTGGCATCTGGACCCAGTTCCGGATCTCTTGATCCACCAGTCGGGTCAACAGCACCGGGCCATTCATTCTCTCAACCTCACTGCTTGGTTGCTCCACTTCCTTCCCTAGCCAGGCTACCGATGATTTCTGACTCAGTCAGAGACATTTTAGTGTCTTCTTTGAAGTCGTCCACTAGGACTGTTTATGCTAGCAAGTGGCGACATTTTTCTATTTGGGCAAATTCCAGAAATATTGATCCCTTTACTGCTCCTGTACATTCTGTTTTAGATTTCCTGGCGGAGGTTTTTCATTCAGGATCCACGTCATCTACAGTCAAAGTACAACTGGCTGCTATTTCCAAGTATCATGTTGGCTTGCATGACAATAACATTATGTCTCATAGATTATGCAAGGCATTTCTGAGAGGAGTTTTTCTCCTAAAACCACCTATAAAGCATCCTCCTCCGCAATGGGATCTAAACTTAATGTTGGCATCCTTGATACTACCTCCCTTGAACCGTCTGCTTCATGCTCTTTGAAGTTATTGACCTGGAAAACTATATTTTACTGGCTGTCACTTCTGCAAGAAGGGTTTCAGATTCAAGCTCTCTGCATTCGTTTCCCCTTATTTGGTTTTTCATAAGGACAGGGTATCATTAAGAACTAACCCTTCCTTTCTCCCCAAAGTCGTGTCTCAAACCAATATTAACCAATCTATAGATCTACCAGTCTTTTTCCCAAACTATTCCGACAGAGCTGAACAGAAACTGCATTTTTTGGATGTCCATCGTCAGCTCAGGTACTATTTGCATAGAACTAAACAATTTAGAAAATCGGACCAATTATTTGTCTCCTATGCAGAAAACAGGATGGGTCTTCCAGTTTCTAAAGTGACCTTATCCAGATGGTTGACTTCCACCATTTCCTATGTGTACTCTCTCAGAGGCAAACAGCTATCTTCTAAGCCAAAAGCACATTCAACCAGGAGTCTATCCACTTCTGCAGCTTTTCAGGATAGACTACCCATTGATACCATTTGTGCAGCAGCTACTTGGGCCACGCCTCATACCTTTGTCTCTCATTACAAGTTGGACTTGGCCTCCAGAGATAGGGCCAGTTTTGGTTCCACAGTTCTCAAGAGTCTGTTCCATTGAGCCACCCGGGATACAGGTGCTAGGGACGGTCCCATCCAGCAAGAATGAAGGCGAGATTGACAACTTAACATTTAGAAGTTATGTACCTACCATAACGTTCCATGTTAGTTGTCTTCTCTCGCCTTCTTCGCCCTCCCTCCTTCCCCCTGGCCTGGACAGATCTTGAAGAGTTCCTATTAGGTTGTTTCCTCCTGAGCTTTCATATGAGGACTTCTGTTAGGAACTTATGTTCCTAATTATGTTAGGATAGTCTTTAGCAGGGTAGGTTAGCTACCAAACGAGATCTGAGGTAGTTCCGCCTTGCATCATGGGATATAGGGTTGCCTCGAGCTGGTAAAAGGAGTTCTCAAGCTAAAGCAAGTGCCGAGTCGGAGCCGAGGATTGGCTCCGAACCCATCCAGCAAGAAAGAAGGCGAGAAAAGACAACTAACATGGAACGTTATGGTAGGTACATAACTTCTAATTTTCATATCTTGCCAGATTATAAAGCTGAAGTTCTAAATTTTCCCTTGACAAAATGCTCTGTTTAGTTTTTCTTCTGCTAATGTCCTTAAAAGATTTGATGAAAGAGGGAAATTGATTCAAGGGGTTACCCAGAATTTCCAACCCTCCCTTTCTAAGTTTAGTAAAAACTTTATAATTCAGGACCCTTTTCAAGAAGCAAAATGATCAGTCTCAGCAAAGTTCAAATAGAACAGAACTTTAAAAAGCAATGGCAGAGAGTTTCAAAGAAGAGAGGAGCCACCTAGAGGCAAGGACAGTCCAAAACATCAGAATGACTGCTTGTCCATTCAAGCTTCCCCATCTTCACACTGGCAATGCATTAAATCTGGCCCTCAGTGTAGGTCACCATATTCCCCAGTGGCATCAGGTTCTCTCTTGACAAATGGATTCTGAGAATAATCCCTCAGGGGTACGGTTGGCTATGGGAGTCTCTTTCTCCTTTTCAGAATTCTTCCTGTAAAATAAGCTTCCCTGTTTCCTCCAGCATATGTCTCAGGGGCATTGAATTAGTGCCCCACATCTGATGTGTAAAGGTTTTTATTCAGTGATCTTTCAGATGCCTAAGAAAGAGGGAACTTTGAGAACAGTCATAGACTTCTTTCTCGATCTCTGTATCAAGATCCCAAGTTCAAAATGTTATCCCTCAAAACCTTGATGTTCTTCGTGTTTCACTGTTGCAGTCATTACATTTGGGTAATCTGCTGGCAGGTTGCCCTCATCGGCCTGAATTCCAAAGTCTTGGGTCCTGCATCGGTTGCTGTCTTCTCTTCCATGACGTCAGGTCGTCAGGGGTATAAAACATGCAGCCAACGCCATTTTCTTAAGTCTTTCTTGCCGTGTGGTGCCCGAAGCAGTAGCATTTCGCAAGTGCTGGTCGGCCGACTACTGAAATATTCGAGTTTGAGCTTCAGAACCGAAGTCTTCACTAAAGCTAAGTACCCCATTGGGGAAACTTTTTTCTTGCTTTTTACCGATGTCAGAAAAAGTTAATAATTGTATTACTTGTGGGAAGTAAATACCTCATAAGGATTTCCATTTATACTGTATTCCTTGCCTAGGCCCTGATCACAACGTGCCTGGCTGTCGGTTTTGTGCTAGATTTAACCAACGCATTATTAAGCGTCTGTATATTTTTGCATCAAAGTATTTTGGAAACAGATTTAACTACCCAGAAATGTCGTCGGATAGCAATCTGACTGCCGGAGTGCATAGAAAAGGACAGAGAAAGGCAGTCGAGATCCAAAACTGATGAAGCTTCTCCTAAGCCGGTTCGCCGGTACTCAGTGAGGCGCTTTCGCAGCCCCTGATACCAGCTACCTTCGAGTCGCAGGCCTCTACCAACACCCATGTGGAGTCCGGCATGCTGCAAGATACTCAAGGTATTGGACCGACGGATGTATCTCCCTCGGATGGGTCCAGAGCCGCTGAGCAGGCACCGGCTTCTGAGAGTGCATTCAGACCTCAACATTTATATATCAAACCGACGACAGCTGCAAAACCCAAGACAAAGGCAACTTCTAAAACTAAAAAAACGACGCATGAGACACGTGCACAGGCCTCTATGCCTAAAAAACAGATGATCAAAATGGCTGAAGACCTTATTACTTCGATCAGGGGTACCCATCCCCCTCCAGATAAGAGGCCTAGGCAAGACACTGATTATGAATCTTCAGATCAGGTTTCTATTTCTTCTGATCAGGAATTATCTATACCTCCCTATGAGGATTCTGATGCTGAAGAGTCTATTCCATCTGCATCTCCTCCAGAGGATTATTCATTTGGAAAAACCTTGCATACTTTGAGGGAGCATTTTCACTGGGAGAGTCAAGACTTCTCAGAATCAAAAAAGAGGCTCAGGGATTTCTTCCTTCTCCCTCAGCACAAGCCTTTAGCCATTTCCCCTGTTTTAGACATTGTGGATGATGTGTTTTCGGAGTCAAGCTTGACCCCTGACTCCTTATCTCCGGCTCCCAGTAAGCATGACAGATATTACAGGTTCCCTGACTAGCATACATTTTTATTTAGAAACCCTGCTGCTGATCCTGAAACTATTTCACAGGGTCCAAAGGGAGTTAAGGCCTCAACAGCAAAAAATCCTACCCCCTCTGACAGAGATTCAAGGGCACTAGACAGGTGGGGAAAAAATGTTTATACATCTGCAACCTTGGCAGTCAGGGCCTTAAACTGTCAATTTCATGTGCTTAAGTACCAACAACAAGTTATGGGATTGCTGAAACAGAAAATGATGTTGATTTCAGAATGTGCAGAAAATAAAGAATTGCAGGAATTATTGCTTGCAGCTAACCAAGTTGGAAAGCATACTTTGCAATGTGGTTTTGATTCCTTAGAGGCCTCCTGCAGGGCCGCAGTTACTGGATCTGTGATTAAGAGGCATGCCTATTTAAAGGAACAAACTTTGCTTGGTCATGTTAAAGCTAAATTGCTAGATGCACCTTTACAGCATGATTCTCTGTTTGGTATTAAGGCAGAAGAGGTTTTAAAGAAAATGGAAGACAAAGCTAAGTCTATGCAAACTGTTAAAGACTTCTTACAAGTGCAGCCACCAAGATTCAGTAGACACTGGCCTACAAAAAATTGGCCCTTTCCTGTGTCAGACAGAGCTCAAAAGGGCAAATCCAGACGCCCAAAGGGTTCCAGATACCAGGCGCAAGATTCATACAGGTCAAAGCAATGAGGCGCATCTACCTCCAAATCAGGGGGAGATAAAACGCAAACCTACAGAAAACAGTCCCAATGACTTCCTTCTGCCTACACCAAGCACTTATCTTTTGACAGTACCCTTAGGGGGAAAATTAGCACTTTTTGCACAAAATTGGCAGTTAATAACCCAGGACAAGTGGGTAGTAAACATAGTGTCACAGGGATACAGATTCCATTTCCACACTCTGCCAATGGCAAATGGTTGGCCAGATCTGCCCACAAATCAATGGGCAGAGGCACAGAAACAGGTTACGTCCCTCATGGATATGGGGGCTATTCAGCCAGTACCAGAACAGGAAAAAGGACAAGGTTTTTACTCGACTGTTCTTGGTACCCAGAAAGGACAAGGCCTGGTGGCCAGTACTGGATTTATCAATTTTGAACACATACCTGGACATTCCAAAATTCAAAATGCTGACTTTGCAGCAGCTTCTGCCCATGTTGGGCAAGAATGGGTGTTTACAAAGTGTCTTTCTCCAGTAATTACTTATTACAGACTTCAAAGGCATTTATATCTTTCCATTTCTGGACAATTGTCTTGTATTTGCAGAGTCGTCCCCCCCCATTGTCTAGATTCTCTGACAGGTAAAGAAACTCCTCAGTCTGATTTCAGGGTTACATAGAAAACTCATCCCTTCACACAGTGTTTTTTTCTCTGGGTTGTATTTTGGATGCTACCTAGGAAGGTTTTTTTCTTCCTCTGGACAAAATAGAACTGTGCAAAGAAAGCTTCCTAACTTTTACAACCAGTCACAGACATCCACCTGGGAATTCCTCAGGATAATGGGTTTCATGACCTGTTGTCATGATTTTAGTTACATGACCAGACCTCATAAGAGAAGTTCAGTGGTATCTCAGGTCAGTCTGGTCTCCGTATCAACACACTTCACCTTTTCAGTTTCCAGTGATAAGGTTTGTAAGAAGGGAGTTAATGTGGAAGGTGTACCAGTTATCCTTCAATCTAGGTCACACCTTCCTCTCCTTCTCAATCTGTCAAAACAGATGTCTCTGACTTTTCTTGGGTGGACTATAGCAAAAGAGGTGAAAGTGCAAGGTCTGTGGAAGAAGCAGGACGGACAAGGCACCCAAATGTCAAAGAGAGCAGTAATCAGTGCACTAAAAGCCATTTTTATTTTATTTATTTAGGTTTGTTGATTGGGCGTGTCCGACTGGACGTAGGTCCATTTTCAGCGCAGGCCCGAGGAGAAAAGTTCCACAGTTAAAATATACAGACAGTAGTTACATGGGATTTGCATAGCGATTAACAATTTGATTAATATTGCAATTAATTACAAACATAGTTACAGATGAAGAACATAGTACATCAGTAGACAACTAGAATCTTTATCTGCGAAGTACATAACAGACATTAACAATTGTTACAATAAGAAGTTCCTGCTGTATAATAAGTAATAGGCTTATGAGCATCCAAGCTTGCTATAATCAAGGCAGTTAGTGGGGTGGAAATCACTGATCTCCAGGACCTCTGCATGTAATCACAGACTGCACTGTAGTAATTAAACAAATAGGGGATACCAGATGTTCTTCGTGTTTCACTGTTGCAATCCTCACACTTAGGTTATCTGCCTGCAGGTAGCCCTCAGTCGGCCCGAATACCAGAGTCTTGGGATTTCTGCATCGGATGCTGTCACCTCTTCCATGACGTCAGGGGTATAAAACATGCAGCCGATGCCATTACATCGGCTTTTTTTGCCACCCAGGAGCCCGAAGCAAAAGCAGTTTGCAAGTGGCGGTCGGCCGCTACCTGAAATTTTCGTTTTTCGAGTTTCAAACCTGAAGTCTTCTAAAGCTAAGTACCCCGTTGGAGATCCTTTTTTTCTTGCTCTAACCGATGTCAGAAAAAGTTAACAATTGTCTTGCCTGTGGAAAGCAAATACCTGTCAGAGATTTTTCATTCTTACTGTGTCACCAGTTTAGGCCCAGACCATGACATTCCTCGGTCAGTTTTGTGCCTTGTTCAACGCCCGAACTATTAGTCGTTGGGCTATCTTTGTCGCTAAATTCTTTCGCTGTCGTTCTCCTTATTTAGAAATGGCTTCATTAAGCCATCTTGACTACAGACCTTCTGAAAAACATAAGGATAAAGACAGAGACAGACCGCATAGGTCCCAAACTGCTGACGCTTCCGTTAAGCTAGTCGCCAGTCCGCCGGTACTCAGGTGCTTTCGCAGCCCCTGATACCCGCTTCTACCGATTCGCAGGCCTCTACTGAGATCCATTCAGAGTCCAGTATGCGGCGAGATGCTTCTTCGACTATGGAACCAGTGGATGTCTCTACCTTGGATGGGTCCGGAGCCGCTGTGCAGGCACCGGCTTCTGAGGGTGTTTTCAGGCCTTCCGATGTTCGTATTAAACCGACTTCTTCATTTTTGACTAAAACTACCGAATTTCTCAGGCCCAGAGTTCACACTACGCCTAGGAAACCAACCAAAGCGCATTCTCAAACTCCCATGCCTCAGAAACAAATGCTTAGAATGGCTGGAAGACCTTATTACTTTAATTAGGGGAAGCCAGCCTTCCCCCTCTAAAAGACAAAGAATTGATTTTCCTTCTGATTCTACCGACCATGAGTCCGATGACTCTGACCCCTCTGATTACCAGGACATAACCTTATCCACCTATGAGGATTCAGATGCAGTGTATTCCATTCCCTCTGCCTCCCCTCCAGAGGACTTTTCTTTCGGTGAAACCTTGCCTACCCTAAGAGAGCATTTCTGCTGGGAATGCCAGGACTACCCTCAGTCAAAAGAGAGACTCAGGAATTTTTAGACTTGCCTCAGCACAGGCCCCGAGCTATACCCCCTGTCCTGGATATTGTTGGTGATGTCAAGTCTTACCCCTGATACTTTACTTTCAGCTCCTAAAAAACCTGACAGGTACTACAGAGTACCTGACTCTCACAAATTTCTCTCTAAAAATCCTACTGCGGATCTAGAGACCATTTCCCAGGGACCTAAAGGTATTACGGCTACTACAACCAAAAACCCTACCCCTTCAGACAGGGATTCTAGGGCTTTAGACAGATGGGGTAAGAAGGTATATACCGCTGCAACTCTTGCCATCAGGGCTTTAAATTGCCGGTTTCACATGTTGAAGTACCAGCATATTATGGAATTAATTAAACAAAAAATGTTTCCTGTTTGTGCAGAAAATAAAGATTTACAAGAGTTGATGCATTCTGCTAACCAAGTTGGTAAAGCAGTGTGGTTTTGATGCCTTAGAAGCATCTTGCAGGGCTGCTGTCGCTGGGTCTGTTCTGAGAAGGCATGCTTGGGTGAAGGAACAAATCTTGCCAGACCATGTCAAAGCAAAATTACTAGATGCTCCATTAAATCAAGATGGTTTGGCACAAAAGCAGTTGTTGTTGTTAAAAAGATAGAGGAAAAAGCTAAATCTATGCAAACTGTTAAGGATTTCTTACAGGTACAGCCATCTAGATTCCGTGGAAATTGGCCTTTGAAGAACTGGTCCTCTCCAGTCCCTCCCAGTCCTTCTCAATCCAAACCCAGGGGCAACAGACCACAAAGACTACAGTCTAAGGGTATGCACAGATCTAAACAGTGGAGTGCTCCCACCTCAAAAACAGGGAGTGGTAAGCCACCCTCTTATGGAAAAAGTTCACAATGACTTCTCCTGCATCCTTCCCAGCCATGCCCAAGTACTTGCAACCCTAGGAGGAAAACTCGCCCTGCATGCAAAAAGCTGGGAATACATTACCCAGGACAATTGGGTCTTAAACATTGTATCCCAGGGGTACAGATTCTACTTCCATTCGCTGCCAACCCCAAGCAGATTGCCAGACCTTCCCCCAAACCAGTGAGCAGAGGCCCAAAAGCAAGTACTTTCTCTTCTCAGTACCAGGGCTATTCCACCTGTTTCAACAGAGCAAAGGGGACAGGGTTTCTACTCCAGATTGTTTCTGGTGCCCAGAAAAGAAAACTCTTGGCGCGCTATCCTGGATCTGTCAATTCTCAACTCCTTCCTGGTGGTACCAAAGTTCAAAATGCTTACAATCCAACAGCTACTCCCTATGCTAACCAAAGACTCCTGGCTGTGGTCACCCTAGACTTAAAAGCAGCTTACCTCCACATCCCCATAAGGGAATCTTGCAGGAAATATCTACATTTCAGGACAGGCTCTATGGACTATCAGTTCTCTGCACTTCCCTTTGGCTTATCTACTACACCCAGGGTATTCACAAAGTGCCTGGCTCCAGCCATTGCATACTGCAGGCAGAGAAATATTCAAATTTACCCATACTTGGACAATTGCCTGATTCAGGCGGACAGTCAGGAATTGCTACTTCAGCACCTGACATTTGTGAAGAGACTCCTAACGTATCTGGGATGTACTATCAATGAAAAGAAATCACATCTGGTACCCAGCCAAGAAATTGTATTCCCGGGAGCAAGCTTGAACACAACTTCCCAGATGGCATTCCTCACTCCAGAAAAGCAGGTTTATTTGACAAATTATTTCAAACTACTGGCCACCCTAACCCAGCTATCTGCAAGAAAAATACTGCAAGCCCTAGGGTTCATGGCTTCATGCATTCTCCTAATTCCATATGCAAGACTGCATATGAGAAAACTTCAATGGTACTTAAAAAGTCTCTGGTGTCAACATTCTCAGGACCTGGAAACAGTGATTCCAATCATGCCTAAGGACAGAGTTTCTTTGGTGGACAGAGGCCTGCTACCACAATAAGGGGCTCCCTTTCACTCAACCCCCCTGCCGCCCAAACCCTGACGACAGATGCATCAGACTATGCATGGGGGGGCTCACATGGCCGGCAACTGCAGTCAAGGCAAATGGAGCCCAGGACAAATGCACCTGCATATCAATCAGAAAGAAATGCTAGCTGTACAGAATGCTCTGACAGCCTTCAAATACCTTATCCTTCCAGGGCAACTCTTGATAAAGACAGAAAACACCACAGTCATGTCATACATAAGTAGGGGGGAACTCATTCCTACCCACTCTGCAAGTTAGCCATGGCTCTGTGGAACATAGCCTTGAGCAGCCAAGTGCACCTGTAAGCTCAATTCCTGCCAGGCAAACAAAATTCACTGGCAGACGACTTAAGCAGAAATGTAATGGACCCGAAGGAGTGGAAACTGGAACCCAGTTAATTCAAGCTTCTAATCCACAGGTGAGGGACACCAAAGGTGGGCCTCTTTGCTTCCTCCCAGAACCATCAATTGAGCAAATTTGGTACCAGACCTCCCCACAGCCAAGCATGGAAATGTGGATGCCCTATCCTTTACATTGGAAAACTTCTCAATCTATGCCTTTCCCCCTCTGCCTCTCCTCTCAAAAGTGCTACTCAAGATCAAACAGGACAGGCCAAGGACGATCCTTATTGCACCAGACTGGCCACACCAGCACTGGTACCCACTTTTACTCAGTCTGACAACAGTGCCATCCTGGCACCTGCATCAGACCCCTTCTCTGCTGTCCCAGCAGGAGGGCCAGATTTTGCATCCTCAGCTGTAAACCCTGAACCTAGCAGCCTTGCTTGTTCCCTGAATGCATCACCAGCAACCCTCAGCAAACAGGTGCTGGATGTCATCCTTTAGGCCAGGAGGCCTAGTACTAGGAAATCCTATTCAGAAAAGTGGAAAAGATACTGTGCTTGGAGTCGGTCTCAGGGAAAGAGCACAGCTATGCCCACCTTACCTCTAATCCTAGAATATCTAGCCGAGCTGCTCCACAAAGGCATATCCTTCTCTTCCATTAAGATTCATGCCTGTGCCATCTCAGCTCATTACAATACTGAGCCACCCCTCTTTTCTCACCCTCTGGTCAAACAGTTCCTGAGAGGAGCTAACAATCTAAGACCCCCGAGGAGAGCTCCCACTCCTGCCTTGGGACCTTATCTTTGTACTAGAGAAGCTCACGCTTCCCCCTTTTGAGCCTGCTGCTACAGCAGAGTTAAAATTCCTCTCTTGGAAACCAGCCATACTTCTAGCCATCACTTCAGCAAGAAGAGTGTCTGAGTTACAGGCCCTTATGGCTGTGGAACCCTTCATTAGCTTCCATGCGGACAGGGTTTCCCTCAGGATTAACCCATCTTTTATGCCCAAGGTGGTATCCAGTGTGGCTTTAAACCAATCCATCCATTTACCAACCTTTTTTCCTAATCCTCAGAATAAAGGGGAAAGGATCCTGCACTCCTTGGACGTGCACAGACAGCTTAGGTTCTACCTTGACAAGACAGACCGTTCAGGAAATCTGAACAGCTGCTAGTCAGCTTTGCTACAGGGGCAGAGGGCAAGGCCATATCAAAGCAAACCATCTCCAGATGGATAGCACACTGCATCCATTTCTGCTACAAGCACCATGGAAAACCTACCCCACAGAGGATCAGAACTCATTCCAGTAGGGCTACTTCATCCTCTATGGCATTTCTCAGGGGAGTCCCTACCCGGGACATCCTGGAAGCTGCAACCTGGAGTTCAGTACACACCTTCACCAAGCATTACCACTTACCTATCTTTTCTAAATCCAGAGCTGGATTTGCTACAGCAGACTTACAAGGCCTGCTAGCCAGCCATAATACTTCTTGACTGTCTCCACCCTTCCTCAGCTTTGGGAATCAACCCAAGTATGATGACTGCAACAGTGAAACATGAAGAACATAGTACAGTTGTGTACACTTACCATAAATGTAGATGTTCGAGTGTATTCACTGTTGCAGTCCTGGTTACCCTCCCTTCAGCCCCCTGACTTTTCTATACTTTATACCTATCCTCTTTTTTGGCCATATCTTATGGCAGTGGTATTTAATTTTTACTGGAGGTGATCCACACCATGTAATTGCTTCCTATTTTGGGGGCTCCTGACATCTGGGGCAAGAAATACTGATGTCATGGCGTCGGCTGCATGTTTTATACCCCTGATGACCTGACATCATGGAAGAGGCGACAGCATCCGAAGCAGAAATCCCAAGACTCTGATATTCGGGCCAACTGAGGGCTACCTGCAGGCAGATAACCCAAGTGTGATGACTGCAACAGTGAATACACTCGAACATCTGCATTTATGGTAAGTGTACACAACTGTACTATCCTACCCCCTTTGCAGACTTTCCATAATTGCGTAGTAGGTAACATTTCTGCTCAGTTTAACAACTCAATCTACATGCATTCCATTATAGCAAACTGTTATAGGAGGCAATCTGAAGTGAACCAAGACACATCCTCACAAATGGAAACTGTACTAGGGTCTTCTAGGAATTGCCAACCGAGGAAACGCCTCCAATAAATCTGTTTTCCTTTTGTCAGAACAGGCAGTTGAAATTTTGTTCCAATAGTCCTTACAAACAGGCCTGGAAGATGGATGCTTTCCCATTCCCATAGATGGGAATGTTCCTGTGTATGCTTTTTCATCCTTTCCACTAATATCCAGGGTTTTTCTAAATATCCAGAGGGACTTTGCAAGCAGGAATAGTGTATCTGTAGTTTAAGCTCTTTTGGTGAGTCATTCCTACCTTATTTTCCACAAGGATGGGCTCTCATGCTTTACCTTGAGTCAGTCTATTAATTTATTTTCTTTTTAAAGCCTAAAAGCCAGGGAGATTGAAAAAATCCAACAAACACTGGAAGTAAACTGTCAGCTCAGATACTACTTGGACAGAACAGACTCTTTCAGGAAGGACAATCATCTATTTGTTTCTAATGAATGTAAGAAAAGAGGACAATCAGTGTTAAAGCAGACAGTTTCAGATTGGTTGTGTCATGGTATTTTTTTGCTATTCCAACCATAACAAGTGACTGCTAGACAGGATTAGGGCTCACTCTACCAGGGCATTGGCTTCTGTGGCATTTTGGAAAGGGGTGGACTCTGAAGTGTTTGAGACACTAACTTTGTCCTTTGTGTGTACTTCATAAAGCATTACAAATTGGATTCCTTTTCCAGCTCTAGATCAGGCTTTACTAAGACCATTGTCCAATGTCTCCTCTCTTGTTTTTTTTTGGAAATTCTTCCCTATATAATTGTAGTCTTTGGTGGCCTTACCCACACAGCTCAAAAGCCGTTGATATGAGGTTGATATGATTAGCCATCACCTTCTTTTGGATATACTTAAATCTCTCTCACTTGATACACAGGCAGTACACTGGTTTAAGTTCTACCTAGAAAACAGACAACAAGCTGTGCTTTGGGACAATGAACTTTCCACACACCTTCCTTTTTCCCTTGCTGTACCTCAGGGCTCTATCTTAGGCCCTCTCCAATTCTCCATTTTTATTAATGGTCTAAATGTAACAATTCCTCAAGCTACCTGCATACAGTATGCAGATGATTCTACATTAATTTGCTCTGCTACTTCCTTACCAGAACTCCAATCCCTTACCCAGACAGTATTTAATAAAGTTGAAAGTTGGTTCCTACAACATTGCCTGCTCCTGAACACCAAAAAAAAAAAGATATTCTTGCTCTTCACTCCTACAATAAAGTCCTCTCAATTAGACCTTAGTGACATCCAGAAATGGTACTGCAATATCTCCAGAACCAAACTCTTAGGTGTGACAATAGACCATAGCCTTACCTTTGACATACACATCAATACTACCATAAAGTCAGTTAACAGAAAGCTAGGCACCCTTTACAGAATTAAACCCTACCTTACCCCCATAGCCAGAACTACTATTGCCCACACTCATCTCATCTTCACACTACTCTATGCCTCTCCCATTTATACCAATCTTTCAAAAGGCAATCTCAATAAACTGGCAGTCACCTATAACAACATAGCTAGATTTGCCACAAACATTTAGAACCCACCATTGTCAGAATCTAAAACGACTTGGATAGCTTGAACTCCAAAATCAGCTACTATTTCAACAACTTACTATCACACACAAGATCTTATATCATCCTACCAATACTCCAATACTAACTAGTCTTATCACCCCCTACAGAAATCTCACAGCCCTTCGCTCAGCCAATAGGTTACTAGT
Source organism: Protopterus annectens (assembly GCF_019279795.1). Taxonomy (NCBI): domain Eukaryota; kingdom Metazoa; phylum Chordata; order Ceratodontiformes; family Protopteridae; genus Protopterus; species Protopterus annectens. The sequence continues at coordinate 316,236,633 of NC_056741.1, forward strand.
AACTGTACATAAATCCAAGAACAAGGCTAGGGACACACTGTTCACAAACACTGTAGGGAAATCTTGGAACCTCTGCTCCCCAGGGAACTCTCATCTCTCTCCTCTACATCTCTATTCAAAAAGCAACTTAAAGAATATCTTCTAACTCACTGGCTATGCCCTTGCATAAATCCTGACTAAAACTCTCCTCCTTCATTTTTATGGCTAGTTTTCCTAACACTGTCATCTTATCTCCTATTAACCTCTGTGAATATGTGATTCTCAGCCGACTCAAGTTACTACTAACACTGCCTTTCCTTAATCTGCCACAGAGCTTACTCTTGCTTAACAAGCTCTCTGTCTGTATAAACATGACTCTGCCTAGTTTAGTCTGGCACAAAGCTTAAACTTGCTTAGCAAGCTCTTTTCTGTATAAACATGACTCCCCCTTAGTCTTTTTGAATTATAGCTTGTATATAATTGTCAACTATATTAGCAATATGCTGTTATGTAATAATCTTGCTTTTCTACCTGTAACTATGTACTGTGACTTTAACTGTAGTGGAGCTTTTCTCCCCGGGACTCTACTGAAAATGGACGTGTCCAGCCAGACTAGCCCGGTCAACAAATGTAAAATAAATAAAGTAAAATAAATATTTGCAATAGTGATCTAATATTGAATGTAGTATGCTTATGAAAGTAAACTTTTAACAGTAGATGTTCTAATAGATCACTATTGCAGTAGTCATCCTCTTTGTTCTGGGTTAGGTATATTGCCAGGGTGTGAATGCATATACTTGTGTACATGTACA